>NW_026020426.1:922847-967136 GCF_900185275.1 Solanum verrucosum
TTCTTGTATTCATTGCCTTTAAGCATAAGAGAAGGATTAGAAGAAAAGGACTAAATAGAGTTAAGACTCTTAGTCACGGACCATGGAATAACAAAAGTGTGAAAGTTCCTAAGTATCTCATAGCCTCTCATTCATAAGTGTGTCACGCTTCACAGCCATGAACAAGACTCTACTCGACGTGGTATCTTATGACATGAATCCTACATTATTCTCTTATGCTCTGATACCAAGTTTGTAATGACCCGAGAGCACCCCCTAGTTGTTACCGGTGTATTCGACCTCGAAGAATTCTTATAAAAGACCTTAGCATTCGTCATAACATGTATCAAAGAATAAAATCACGGAAAATTTAAAAATTTTACTTTGGATGTTCAACTTCACTTCATATATGAAAAATAGAATCTAACTTCATCACAATGCACCATCTAGACATAGATTTATCGAAAATGGGACTTAGCCCTTACATCAATATGAAGTACAAAAATGTCTTTCAACATAAACAAAGAACTAAACATAGAAGCTAGATCATAGGGTCTTGTCCTCGGACTTGAGGACTCACCAACTTGGGGAAGCAACTCCAAGTGTCTTGAGAAGTAAGCTTGAATCCTCAACGGGCCGAACCTAAATTTTAGGGAAAAGGAAGAAAATATGGGTTAATACAACACACGTACTAAGTATGGATACTATGCATAAAGGACATTTTATTCAAAACATGCTTTTTGCCAAGTAAATCCAATATGCACTCAATTAAGTATCATAGTCCAAACCAACATAATATCATCCTAACATGTAGACAACCCAAGCAATACTAGTGCAATGCAAAGAATAGAACCCCATAACCCTATTCAAAGCCAAGTATCACATTAAGCAACCTACTTCATGCATACATTCATAAGATCATATTTCAACATAACTTTCCATATTCATAATGATCATACATAACATAGCTTCAACATACATAAATCATAATCATCAAAATCATAAGAAAACACTCCTACAACCATCTCTTAGGATCCCACAAGTGCAATGTGCAAGAGAAGTCCCATACCCTCCCTTACACTATGTAGAAACCCTTAAGAAAGCCCTAGTAAGAGTTCACACCTTTCATACCTTCATTTACTTTTACATTAGGGAAATATTCCAATAACCGACATAGACCATGAGAGCTACATGCAATTCGGTGTTCTACTCCCATACCAAAAAGAGAGGGTTAACACTTGCCTAAGCTGTAACCTTTCGTACATAGCTATCTAGGTAGATCCACTAAGCTAGAGTCCTATGTGGACAAATAGTTAAGGGTCAAGGAGATTGCTTCTAGAAACCCTAACATACTAAACGTGGGGGTTTCCATTTCATGAGACAACACATACGTAGGTAATCCGGAATTGCTAAACGTGAGGAAATCCATGTGGGGAGCCGGTCTTACTAAACGTGAGACCCCCATCTCATTACATGCCCTTTCGGTGCTAAGCATCTAGTTCCTTTTGTAATCATCTTTAGTCATCATATAAGTTCACCTTAGCCTTTAATAGACCCTTATGTAAACATCTTACCATAATAGCTCATATGTGTTCATAAGTGAGTAACAATCCTTTCACTTTAGAGACACTTAGCAAGTGAATAAACCTTTCACTTTACATTACACTACAATCATGAGAACTACCTTTCAATCATATAGCAATCATACCTTAATATACATACATACTTCATAGCTAATTCAAGTGTAGAGGGTTAAGGATGAGGAAACTAGGTCATCAAAACCACAACAACAGATTAGGAATATCATCATTACAATCTAAGTAATTCACCTTTTATACTTGAGTTCAAAGAAGAACCAACCTTCATACCTTATTTCCCTTCGTGGGATATCCATACTTCAATTACCAAGAAATTCATAACCAATACATAATACAAGGTAATTCATGAAGTAATAACATAATCAACATCAATATAAGCAATTTACATATTCCCTTCATAGCCTTCAAGGCTTCATTCAAAGACTCAACCCTAATATCATAAAAATTATACATAACCTAGGGTAGAATCATCATACAAACATGAATTACATAACATCACATTCAATTCATAGCCTTCAATCAAAATCCAACACAATCTAGGGTTAGAATTAGGAAACGAAGGAGAAACATGGGTCTCATGGGGAATTCTTCAAGAAACCACCAATACAACATAAATTTATCCATAATTGTTCATATACCATCATTCAAAGTCAGTTTATAACATCAATTTCACTTTAGAAAGAAGACCCACGTTTTTGGATCGAAACCTAGAAATTGGAGATTTTGAAATTCATCTTGAAGGGGCTTCTTGGGCAAAGGAATCCCAAGAGTGATAAGCAACCATATCTTATAGATGAATTAACCACAAATATCTCAGTTGAAACCTTGGAGAGTTGGTCTTCTTCTTGAAGTTCCAATCTTCTTCAATGGAGTCCTTGAGAAGAGAGAGAGAGAAGAGAGAAGGAGGAACTTTAGGTTTAGATCATTGGGGTTTTGTGTTGGAGTGATAAAAGTGAGGTAATTTGACTTAAAAATAATTATATACACGTACCCTAAATACCCCTCACTTAAATGGACTCTTTAATGAAGTGAAATAGATTTCTGAATTTCTGCGTATTCGTCGCGGACTTGGCTGTTCCTTGAAGATATTTGAAATTAAATTTTGAGACAGTAGAGTCCGCGACACGAGCGCGTTGCGACTGAAAATTTTCTCCTTGGGGGAGCAAGTGCGCGACGCACCCTCATTCCCTCTATGCACAACTTGCAAGCTACCTTGGCAGCTTGCTTGACAAAGGTTGGGGTCCTCCTCGTGGCCCCTTAGTGTGGTCGCGGGGAGTCGTATTCTAACATTTTTACACTAGGAACATATATTTACCTATTTTAAACCATTTCACCAGATTATACCATCATACGACACTCCCAAACTTGCCCAAAACATAAGGACACACTAGAACACATTCTTCTCTAGTTTACGGACATCGTGGTCATTTCTTGACGTTTAGACTTTTACTCTTCCAAATCAAGTCAATCACATTAATTTAGGTTTATAAACATCATTTTAACTATTTTTAAGTCATTATTCATAAGGTGAGGCTCTAACTTAAGTCATAGAATTTCCGGGGTGTTACAATATCCCCCCCTTAGGAACATTCATCCCCGAATCTCACTTGGACTTCTTTCTAGCGAGATAATGACTCAAAGTAGCAGCGCAACAACCAGTCACATCAACAACATCATATCATATAGGAATTTAATCCACAACATCACTATGATCAAACTATTTACTTCACATAAGTAGAAGAGGAACTACCTTCTCCATATTCAATGAGCATCAACATATATATTAAGCCATCAACAAGTCATTTCTTTAGCAAGACAACATTAACCATGCTCACTACAACTCTCATGAAGACAACATCACACAACATCTATGGGTGCATTTTCAAACATGAGAAACATAATTCATGAAAACTCAAAATACAACTTAAGCATGAATTTTCACAAAAATATGCCCATACAAGGAAATCATGTCATAATCATCAACACACATGATTTTCAATTTATACCTAATTAAGATAGACTACTAATCTCAACTTTGGCTAGGAGTAGGAGGAAAAAGATGAGGGTAGTGGGACTTCATGTCGTCCTTGGCCTCCCATGTTGCACCCTCAACTAGGTGGTTTCTCCATAAGACTTTCACGGAGGCAACCTTTTTATTCCTCAACTTCTTAACTTGACGATCTAAGATTTTGACCGGAACCTCTTCATAAGAAAGGTTCTCATTCACCCCTATACGTTCTAGAGGGAGAACGGACATCGGGTCACCTATACATTTCTTTAACATAGAAATATCTAACACCGGGTGAACCGGGGCCAATTCGATTGGTAATTTCAACTCATAAGTGACCTTTCCGACACGCTTCAAGATCTCATAAGGCCCAATATACCGGGGGCTAAGCTTCCCCTTCTTACCAAACTTCATCACCCCTTTCATGGGTGAGATTTTTAAGTAGACCCAATCACCTACTTCAAATTCAAGATCTCTCTTTCTATTATCGGCATAAAACTTTTGCCGACTATGAGCCGTTTTCAACCTATCCTTTATAAGACGAACTTTTTCCGTAGCCTCATACACTACCTAGGGACCAAGAAGAGCAAATTCACCTACTTCAAACCACCTAACCGGAGATCGACACCTTCTACCATAAAGTGCTTCACAGGGTGCCATAGTAATACTCGAATGGTAGCTATTGTTGTAGGAAAATTCTATTAAAGGTAGGTGGTCATACCAATTACCTTTGAAGTCAATGACACACACTCTCAACATGTCCTCTAGGGTTTGGATGGTGCGTTCAGCTTGACCATACATTTGAGGGTGAAATGCGGTACTAAGTTTCACTTGAGTACTAAGCCCACTTTGGAAAGACCTCCATAAATGGGAAGTAAATTGGGCACCTCTATCCGAAATAATCGACAACGGGGCCCCATGCATTTTCACAATCTCCTTAACGTACAACTTACCATAATCTTCCGCCATATAAGAAACCTTGATGGGAAGGAAATGGGCTGATTTAGTCAATCTATCCACAATGACCCAAATGGAATCATGTTGCCTACGGGTTCGAGGCAAACCTACCACGAAGTCCATATTGATCTCTTCCCACTTCTAAATGGGGGTATCAATATCTTGAGTTAGACCTCCCGGTCCTTGGTGCTTGGTTTTGACTTGTTGGCAATTTGAGCACTTAGCCACAACTAGCACTATATTGCAACTCCTTCAACTATATTGCACTATATTGCAACTCCTTCAACTGAAGGGACATTTTAGTGGATTGGCTTATGAGGATCCTCATGAGCATCTTCGAAACCTCGTGGATGTGTGCAGACCATTCTCTTTCCAAAAAATCTCTCAGGAGTCAGTCTGGTTAAGTTTATTCCCTTTCTCGTTGATGGGAGAAGAGTGCTAGTGGCTTGCAGAGATGCCACGCGAATCCATCACTTCTTGGGAGGAATTGGTAAACACATTTCAAGTGCGATTTTTCTCTCCTTCGAAGATGATGACTCTTCAGGACAACATTCAGAGTTTTAAACGTCTAGAGGGTGAGCCAATTCATGAGACTTGGCTGCAATTCAAAAAGTTGGTGCTCCAATGCCCAACTCATGGTCTGCCCGACAATGTTTTGCTACATTATTTTTGCCGAAGTCTGGACTAGGTAAACAAAGGTGTTGCTAACTAACTTTCACCTGGAGGGTTGATGCAGCAACCGTATGTAATAGCAGCCCAACTTTTAGATGGTATGACGACCATAAATAGAGCATGGTACACTAGTGAAGACCAGGTCTCCCCTATCACATTCAAGCTATCTAAGAATCAGATTGAGAAAGATCACGAGACAGACCAAAGTATGGCCAAGATCATGACACAACTTGATATTTTATTAAAAAATGTCATGGGGGCTGGTGCCTATGAAGTTAATGTCGTGGGTTCGGGTGTGCAAATCCTGAGGAGACGAAGTTTGAAGCCTTGTATAATGAGAAGGTAAATTTTCTAGCCAACCAAGGTGGTGGTTATTATTCAAACTACCCAAGGCAGGGTGGTAACCTTGGTTGGGCTAGAGAGGATGGTTGGAAGGATGGTTAGGCTAGAGAGGATGGTTGGAAGGATCGTGACAGAAAATGGAGGGACCAAAATCCTAACTGGAAGGATGGGGAGAAGGACATGTATGTGCCTCCCCATTAGTACCAAAAGCCAAAGGATTAGGAAGGTGGTAGGTCTGAGGATATGATCTCTCGTATCTTCAACAAAATTGAAGGGTCAGACAAAATTTAAAAAAAAATGAAAGAAGATTTGTCCACCCTTAGCCAGACCATCACCTCTCATTCAGTGTTGATAAAGTAGTTGGAGACCCAAACGAGTCACATATCGTCTTATCTCAATCCAAGACAGCAGGGGGGTTTACCTAGTGATACTATGGCTAACCACAAGAATGAGGTTTGAAGTTGGACTTCTGTCGTGCCACAACACTAACTAAGTTGTTATTTGGGAGGCAACCCAAAACCCTTTTTTTATTATTTCTTTTAGTTTGTTTGTAAAATAATGGTGTGTTGGTTGTGCAGGATAAAATGTGGGAAATGAAGGAGATTGGCGAGCAAAATGGTCCAATCTGCGCATCGCCGAAGAGGTCGGTGGCCCCGACTCAGACCACCGTTGGACTAAAGACAACTTTAAGAGAGATTCTATAAAACTTGGTGGGCCCAAGAAATTATTGGCGACTCACCGACCAGGTCAGTGATTCCGAGTTTTATCGTCGTTTGAACTCCCAAATTGACTGGGTGTTCTGTAAAACTTGGTGAAGTAAGTGATTGCTCAGCGTGATGCCGAATGATTCGGTGGTCATGACTAATGTCACCAAGTGGGTAAGAACTGGACGATTTTTGAAGCCAAAGGTTTAAATTCTCAAACCCTTTCACTTTTATGCATTTTCATTCTCCTAACTGCACACCTGCACTTTATTCCCTATGTTTGCATTCTCTAAGTGTTTTAGTCTCCATTTGTGTGCGGAACTTGGATTACATTGTTGCCTAGTGATTCAATCCGAATTTATTCAGTATCAAAGGTTGGTTTCTGAACCCTGAGCTATTTTTTTTATTTCATACTCAAATGCAATGATATTATCGTGTTGAATTGTGTTGGGTTTCTATGCTAAGAATTAATTCATTTGATCGCTTATTTTAAGTTGAATTCCTCACCCATAGTGTTGATTGTTGAGCTCTTAAAATAGAATAATTTTCTGTGGGGTTGTGCCTGCATGCCGTTGAGTGCTATGGGTCTCGTCTTTATTCACATTGTACATGTTTTGATTTTGTTTTCAGAAGATGCAAGTTTTAATTCGAGAAGTCGGGTTGAAAATAGGCATGTTGAACCGTTTGGCAAGCTAGGTCTAGCTCGCCGAATCACTCAGCGGTTCGCCTAACGTCCCCATCTAGCCATTAAATTTTATGCTCTATGTGTTGAGGGGCTCTGTAACTTTTGGCGAGAAGTTGGAGGTCGCCAAAGACCCTCGGGGACTCACCAAAAGTCTTATTTCTCGCCCTTGTCAACTCCCCTGGATTTCTGTGCACTGTAGCTTTTAGCGGACTAACCCTAGATCGCCGAATAATGTCCGCAACTCATCGATAGAGTCAGCAAAGATTACCAGCAATTGATCTCTCGTGCTTTTCTCAAATGTTTCTCTAACTTTGTTTCGAAGCTTTGCAGACATGGCTAGACCAAAAGTTGCTTGAAGAGTTATGCCACCCAGATAGATAAGAGCACAAAATTTGAAAATTAAATGAAGGAAGGTCGAATCCTTCCAAGAAGGGAAAGCAAGAACATACACCTGGAAGTAAGGGCAGAGGCAAGGGGTCAAATTCGAACAAAAAAGCTAATCCACGAGACTCATATATCCCTTCATGGTTGATCGAATAGCCAGATTAGGCCAAAAGCGTAAGTTAGGGGTGTGGTGAAAAGAGAAGGCAAGTCAAGAAGTGCAAGAAAAGTCTTCTTTAACCCATGGTGTTGAGAAAATTGGAACCCCTCCATACAAAAAAAAAAGAAGAGAGAAAAGAAAAGAAAAAGAAAATGAAAAAGTTGTGAAATAAAGTTATGAAAAATGTAAAAAGAAAGGGGGTTCCGAACAATCCATGGAAGTGAATAATGGGATGACTTATGAGCACTAAAGAAAATGATGAAAGAAGAAGAAAGGGAGTGTTGAAAGCATTGCATTTCATGAGGATGAAAGTCACTGAGCCTAAATGACTATACCTTTGCTCTCAGCCCCATTACAAGCCTTGAAAAGACTTTTTTGATCTTGAATGAGCAGAAACAATTGTTGATTGGAAAATACGGACAAACCTATGGGTGAAAGCATGCATTGTGTTCTTCTTTGTGAGAGTGAGTGTTGCATTTGATTCCGGAACTTTAAATGATTAAACCATCGTGTGTGAATATGGAATCATTCTATGTGTAAGGACATTTGAATACCTTTGTTGAGCTCGAACTTGCATTTGAAGCAAGTATAGTGAGCTTGAGAATCTTTGATAATGGTGTGCCACAACTTGAGTCTTTGAGTATACAATTGATCCTTGCATGAGTAAGTTGAGCCTTGTTGTGTACATTTATGATAGAGTCTTGTGTAACACTGTTTGAGACATTCTTTTTGAACTGCTGAAATTGAGTTTTACTTGAGGACAAGCAACAATTTAAGTTGGGGGTGTTGATGAGTCCACAATTTGGACTCATTTAGGGATATATTTTAATATAATTAGTGTCCTCAAATACATATTTTGTCTCAAATAACTGATGTAAACCCTTAAGTTTCAGGTATTTGGATTGAGAGACAAAGCTTGGACGCTATCAAGCAAAAAGGAACAAAGCGGCTGAAAGAACAGAAAAAAGACTTCCTGAGTTGCCACATTTAAGCACAACCTCCGCCTTATCCACATTTAAGCACAACCTCCGGCTTATCCCAGTTCTCGAGAGTGAATCCTAGGCTCTCTCCCACTAGGTTAAGTTGCTCGAGAGAGAATTTACCCCCACGAAAGTCTATCTTAGTTACAAATATTCAGCAATGTACTATCAATAGGATTTATCCGATAGTGTCTTTTATCCCATATTCCTATCACATCCCAAGAATCCCGTCTCCCTATCTCGGTTCCTTATATTTTTGTCGTTTTTGTTTATTAGCTAATACAAACCCCTATTGATAATTGATACTTACGTCACCCCTTAGATTTCATATGTTTGTATTCAATAATGTTTATAGCTATGATTGATTAGAACTAAATTTTATTTTTTATTAATTATCAAAACCACTCTCTGTGGGAACGATCCCAACCCTTGGTTGTGTTATATCACTACACGCGATCGTTGGTACTTTAACCGAAGTACTGTCCTGATACATGAAGTCAAGCACCCCACTTTAGAGTCTGAAGTTTGTGCTCTGGCGCCCGGCGCCTCTCAGAGCGCCAAGGACGCCAGTTCTTCCCATTTCTTCCCCAACTTTCCGTACTAGTTCCTTAGCAATGTTCCTATGTTTTCTAGTTGATTCCAAAACTCTTAAGTACATCTTAACATCATGAAATCATCCAAAGACATGAGATCATGAACCTTGAATCCATAATTCAATTCAAGGAATGTTAAGAGTCAAGTCTAGAAGTTAAGGAGCAAGTCAAAGAGAAGTTTATAAAGTTTTCAAAAATCTTTCACAAACGTTTTAACTTTGTTTAAGACTTAAATTTCAAGTTTAGTAAAGAGTAAAGAGTAAAGATTGAAGTTCATTTCTTCAAAGAAATATATGGGGCCTATGTATTCCCAAAAAGTTTTAAAATGTTTTTCACATTTGAGCAGGAAAGGGAACATCGATTCCAAGAGAGTTTTTATGCTAAGTTCTGAGTAATTATCTCAAACCAAAGAAAGAAGTTTTTTTAAAAAACATATGAGCTAAGTATATTTTGGTAGTAGTATTGATCACCGATATGGGGATACGAGTTCATATTAGCTCAAGTCTTCATAAACCATGTAGCCATCATGGGTGTAAATGATCATACTTTTTAGATGATTCCTTAAGTGTGCTTTTAGCATAAACTAGTGGATCCCCTTAGTTAAGGCGTTCTATATGACGAAAAAGTATAGGACAGTTCTGGCAGCGTGGGCAAGACGTTGTATCACCACTTAGGCACATAGTGGTGGTTGTCGAGAAACTCCCACATAAACTATATTACTTTATTATATGAGTAAAGTTGAATTTGTTATTGCATTTTCTTTAACGAATTAAGTTGTTTTCCACTGTTTTTACTAGCTTTCTATATATTGCATATGTTTTATTGCTTTATGAGTTAAGTTATTCAGGAGTTGAGTAAAGCCAAGGTAAGTGTTCCTTTCAGATTCTTTTCAACCCTATGTTGTGTTTAGCATTCCAACTCGCATACTCGTACATTCAATGTACTGATGCCAGTTGGCCTGTATCTTCTTAAGATACATACGTAGGTAACCAGGTCATCACCCAGCGCCTAGTTGATTCAGTTGAGCACTGAGAGTTAGTTGGTGAGCCTCTTTGCATTCCGGAGGACTCCTTTTTCTTTGCTTTCAATATTTCATTGTTAGGATGATCGGGGGACTTGTCCCGACATCCCTCTTTGTTTTAGAGGCTTCATAGACAGCTAGTAGTTCAATTGTCTTTACATTATCATTTCATATGTTAAGACTTGAGTTGCCATTTTGGCCAAGTTGAATGTTCACTTTTAAACATTCTAAGTTATTTTATTTAATAATTGAGGAAGTGCATTTGATCATTGTAATAATGCTTAGAGTCTTCCGCTGAGTAAGTAAGCCAGGCCAAGGGTTCACTTGGGGCCAACAATGGTTTACGAGTGCCAGCCAAGTCCGCGGTGTAGGCTCAGGGCGTGACAAACTTGATATCAGAGCACAGAGTGCAAGAGTTCTAGGGAGTCTATGAAGTCGTGTCTGTAGAGTCCTAGATATTGGTGTGAAGCACGGCACATCTATAATTATGAGGCTGCAACACTTGGGAAAATTTCTCACTTCTTTCACATTCATTTCGTGCGTTATAGTTTGCTCTCTAAAAATTTTCCTTCTAATTCATGCTTGCGCGTGTTTTCAGATAATCATGCCTCCACGAAGAACTGTCAGAGGTCATCCTGCTAGACTTAATGTTGAGGAGCAAGGGGTACCCAATGAACATGAAGTGCAACCCCAAGGAGAAGTTACCAATGTTGAGTTCTGGGAGGCTTTAAGGATGTTAAGTCAAGTTGCACTACAAGAAAATGTACATACAACGACATTAATTTGGTGATATTTGAAACAAATGTCGGAAAATAAATAATTTCACGATATTTAAGAATAAAATGTCATCAAACAATGACATTTGATGTCAAATGTCAAAAAAATAATGACATTTAGTAGCAACTATCGTAAAAATAATGACATTTGGTTCAAAATGTCACTATGATAATGACATTTATTGAAAAATATCGTTGTTTTTAGCGACATTTAGCGAAAATGTCATTTAAATGATGACCTTTGCTACAAATGTCGAATATAATATGACATTTATTACAAAATGTCATTGGTTTTAGTGACATTTAGAAAAAGTATCGCTTAAATAGTGACATTTAATATAAATGTCGAATATATTATGACATTTACTGCAAAATGTCATTCATTTAAGTGACATTTAGAGAAAATGTCACTAAAATAGTGACATTTGTTGTAAAATGTCATTTATTTTAGCGACTTTTAGCAAAAGTGTTGCTAAAATAGCGACATTTAATACAAATATCAAATATATTATGACCTTTATTGCAAAATGTCATTGATTCGATCGACATATAGTGAAAATATTGCTAAAACGGTGACATTTTTATACAAATATCGAATATATTATGTCATATGTTGAAAAATGTCAATGATTTTTATGGCATATGATGAAAAGTACTATTAAATCCAAGGGCGAACCCACGTGGGTTCGTGAACCCCCTCAGCAAAAAATTACATAGTATATATAAGGTAAATTTTCTGTATATATGTAGATATATATATATTTTGAACTTCCTTAATAACAAAGAGAAACTAATGGTGTAGTGGGAAGTCCCCTTGAAATTAGGTTGTATGTCAATGGTTTGAATCCCTATGTAAGCATTTTATCTTTTTCTTTTTTTGTTTCAGTTTTTTTTAGTTTTTTTTTTACTTTAAAAACGTGCTAAAAGTGTGGTTTTAAACCCAAAAGAATTCAAGGTTCCCATTTCTAAAGGCTTATTTACACGTTTATACTTTTATTTTTCGAACCCTCTAAAAGAAAATCATGGGTCCACCATACTACTACAAAACATGTTTTTTTGTGGCAATTATTTAGCTACAATTAGTCATTTGCCATTAATTAATTCTTTAAGCTAAAATATTGTGGCATATGTACTATAGCCGCTAAAAGATATCTTTATGGGTCGTTTCATTTGAAAACTAGTTATGTTGGGATTAGTTATGCTGGGATAAGTTATATTGAGATAAGTTATGTTGGGATAAGTTATGTTGGATTAGTTTTTACTGGTTGTTTGGTTTCTCATATTCAAACTAATATTCATTGTATAATTTTTTAGGACAGGTTGTTTGTTTACAAAATACTCTCACCCTAGCTATTTAAATTATTTATTTTATATTTTCTTTGTAAGCATTAGTTATTCATTCTTAAAAATAAATTTTCCATCTTATTTAGCATAAATATTTTTGTGTGTGCATTTCTATGATTGTGCCGTATGTTTTAAAAATTAAACTTTCATCTTATTTAACTCAAAAATTAAACTTTCATCTTATTTAGCTTAAAAATAAAATTTTCATCTTATTTTGCTTAAAAATAAGATTTTCATCTTATTTATGCTTAAAAATAATACTTTCATGTTATTTAGTTTAAAAATAAAACTTTCATCTTATTTAGCATAAAAATAAAACTTTCATTTTAAGTTTATTAAAGTAAAAGAAAATTTATTATTAAAGTTGTCAACATTTTAATTATAGATAAAATATAATTTTTAAGTGAGTAATAAATTATTTAATAAAAAAATATGTAATTTAGTAGTGAAGTGGACATTTTAAGAGAAATCAAAATATAAATAAATATAATAATTACGCAAATAAATTCAACTTATAATAGACAGAGACTGAACGTAACTAAATTTTGAATACTTAAAAAAGACTAAAGTTGGTAACTATATAGTTAAGGGACCAAACTTGATAACATTTGGGATAGTTTAAGGACTAAATCTGATAAATGTATAGTTAAAAGATTATTTTAGACCTACTACAATAGGTCATGGGCCGTTTATGCCATTTACTCTTCATATATAATTTCAAGTGACAACTGAAAAAAAAAGAATACAAGTGTTTCATAAGAAATAGACAGAGTTCATTTGTTAATTAGCGAGGGAAGAAATTAAAACCAATGAATTTAGTCAATTTTGTAAAGAAGAAAAAAATTTAATTCATCAATTTTTTAAAATTACATAATTATAAAATGAATCATTTGAAAAATAGAATCCAGGTTATAAGTATAAATAGACTCATCTGGTTGCGTAAGGGTACACGTACACCCAACAACTTTTAATTTTATTGTGCACTCTATACATCATAACTCATTTGGGGGAACTTATTAAAGTTCTGGAGTTTTATTGTGTCACTGCGAGTTTGAGCCCACCTAAGGGGCTGATTAATTTTGTTTTTTCCCCTTTAAAGTAGTGGTGCTTTCTGTATTTTCAATTCCTGTCATTGTGAGTTCAGCCTAGCTAAGGGGTGATATTTTTTATTTTTTTCCTTTAAAGCAGTAGTGCCCCCTCTATTTCCAATTCCTAGGTTCTCCTCTGGTTTTAAGTACCGTGAATGGGTACTATTCTACCACTAGATCTCTAAAATTTATTGGTTTAAAATTTTGTTAACACTTTCATCGATAAAGTCGATATAAAAATTAATTTCTCAAGTCTTGGTGCTAATTTTTGTGCATGTCTATTGATTTTGTTGTTGGTAAACTGTGTAGACTTTTGTTCTTTTCTTATTCTTTATTTATTTTTCTCTGTTATTCTTTTCTCATTTTTTTTTTCATATTATCCTTTAATAGACATACCATTTGGTAACAATTTTATTATTTCTCTCTTTATTCCTTTTCATTTTATCCTTTAATAGAGATACAATTTGGTAGTATTTTTTTCATTTATTTATATATATATATATATATATATATATACTCTAGGGTGTGAATAATAAACCTTAATGATATCACATCAATATATATATACTCGTATAGTATCATTGACTAAATCCACTATTCTGAAACCATCTTATCCTTTTTGCCAAAATAAACATATATCTAAATTCTCCACACACACACACAAAACCGTACACCACACCTGCTGACACCCAATTTTGACCGACCCTTTTACTCTACTATTTGTTATCCGTTGCTAAATTTGAAATAAATACTTTACTTAATTATTTAAACGTGTATAATACTTAATTTTGTTTATTTTATATAAATTTTTTTGAGTATGTGTGAAATGTTATTAATCAAGTAGCAATTCATTTCCTCTTCTACCAAATTATTTAAATAATAGCTTATTTTGTTCAATTTCTATGTCAATTCTGGCATTTTTATCCAATTTTATGTCAATTCTAGCCTATTTAATTTTCAGCCAATACATACATTCAATTTTAATCTCATTTATTCATTTGTGTCGATCAATGACCACGATTTTATTCCTATTTTATTCCTATTTCAATTCAATGACATTCACCCAAAAACCCTAACTTTTCATTCTTCACTCTCCTTTGAGAACAAACACCGCCCCCTCTTTCCTTTTTCTAGTCGCTGCACCACCCACACCCTCACCGGCGTCCCTATCTCTTCGTCTCCGACGAAATGTCACCGGTGGAACACTTCCAGAGCTACGTCGCTCCTCTCCTGCTCCTCCTTCCCTCTCAACCATACAACCACCAAATCACCTCTCCCTTCCCTTCTTCTCCTTCCAGTAACTTCTGCACCAAAAGACTGGCGATCATCGCCAGATCTAGACGTCCCTTGTCCTCTCATCTCTGCCTGATACCAGCGAAGCTAGCATAACCGCATAACTAACTATTACAGAGAAAGTTTCGTACCTAAGCACTAAAATGCTCTCCTTATCGGAGGATCATTTTTTTACTGTAAGAATCTGTCCATGGTATAATCATTTAGCTATTCATTATGTGTTCAATTAATTTAGATTCATGAATGGTCCTAATTTATTGACTTTCTGGACTACAAGGTGCGATTTTGGTGATCTGATATGAAATGGTGTTATAGCCTTGGCATTTGTTAAATTCAGTTTGATTTCTTGCATTTACCTTGATTCAATTTTGTTGATAAAGGAAAGATATTTCCCAGATTTAGCTCTAATTGATTCTTTGCATTTTACTGCTAAGTCTATATCTTACTATATAAGTAGCATTCTTCTCTTTCTATGGGATCATGAACAACAGCCCTCAAGCTTTCTTTCCCTCATAAAGAATAACTGATATAGAGATCACTGGAAAAATAGCCCTTGAGTTCTCTTTCTCTCTATAGAATAACTAATCACGGATCACCGATGAAAGATCCCAAGGCTCTCTTCCTCTTTTACAATATAACTAGAATGCCTCGATATTTCGAAAGGACCTTTCTTTCCTTTGGATATTTATAGAAAACATCATTATTTCTCTATTATTTTTTGTTTCCTTCTAGTTGCTAAGCATAAGATAACCTTGATCACTTTATACTTACATCCTCCTCGACATAAGCATTGTTCTAAATTCTTGAGATTCTTGTGATCTTGATCTGTTGAGGATCGGATACGGATTACGGACACGATTGACTAAGTTACTGGAACACCAAAGCGTGCTTCCTTATTATCATCTTGGTCTCATCACTGGTTAGTTTTCTTAATGATGCATTCAATACTTAATGCAGTAGTTTTGTATATCTGTAATTGTGAATGGTTCGAATACGCTAAGTATTGTATGGAAAACGTCCAGAAATGTTATCCTAAATTCATATATGTTAATACTTCTAAAGTTTCTTGCCCCAATCTTAGTTGTTTGAATTTATGTTAATCTTTTAACTGAAAATAAATGTCCTGATTCTTAAAATATGTTTGAGTTTACTTTTCTCCTGATTGTATGTTTCCTTTAGGATAACTCTTAAATTTATATTTGGTTGTGTATGTGAAATGTTTGTCTTTTAGTATCTGGCATATCCATGGTTATAGGATTAAATCTGTCATTATATCTTGGCCCCCTTAAAGTCATAAATCTCTTTTCCATGAAATGTTCAGTATTATTTTGTGAGTCCAAATATCTCAAAAGGAATGTATCATCATGTACTTAGCCTTCTTTTGGAGAATAGGTCTTGAAAGAGATAGTGTCCCTTCCATCCATATTAGAGAGGCATGAATGTACTTCGTCAAGGAATGTTGCATCTTTGCCAAAAGCTTAGTTGAAATAGGGTTAATCCAGTTAACACACACCTGTAATTTTAGTATATATGTCAAAATGATGTGATGAAGATAAATGTCAACTTAATCAATGTTTGGGTTTCTTGTTATGGATTGCATCCTCTCTGTGTCAATGCCACATGAAGTGCAATTTTGGTTCTTATTCTTGATTGACATAACTTTTTTGGTTGCTTCTTCTTAACATTATATTAAAGTATTTAATCATGTTGTGCTTAGTTTCGATGGCAATATTGGTGTTCACCGTTTTACAGTAAGTAATGCTTCATGGAATTTTATTAAGTATTTAGTGCACTTTATATCTATTATCGGTGACAGACCAGCCATTTGTTTTCCCCCCCTTTTCTCGCCTAAGTATTTCAATACCTAAGATAAAGTAAATTATAATAAGATGTGATGCAACAAATGTTTAGCGACAAGTTTGTGGGCTGATTATCAATGCACACAATAAATATGTGTACTTTTTATTACACATCTTTCACTTGCTTTTTTCTTCTGATCATATCCTGGATTAGGCGATCACCATTTCAAGCTAATTACATTGTTGTTTTCAAATTTGGTGAGTTTTTGTTACAACTTTTAGAGAGAACTGCAACATAGATCAAGTGATTGCATCTCTCTACGTGAACATTTTATAGAGATCTCCACAAGCATGCTCTCGTAATTGAGTGGTGCTTTGTATTAGTGGTACTAATCCTCTCTCTTGTATTCATTTTTTTCAGCATCTCAGTTACTATACTAATCCAACAGGGAGTATTCAATTTAGGTATACATTGAGAATTAATTCTTATAACCTAGAATGTTGGATATAAATTTGTGTTCTATTAGAAATAAAAATGAACCCCGGTAGGCCTTTCATGGTTTCTTTTTATGCAACTGAATCGATAAGGACATAACCCGTGAAATGCACTTAGTTTTTTGGATGGCATAACTGAATCAATAAGGATAGGCAACTAAAGAAAATAATTGATCATCAAACAATAAATAGTACATCTCTATCATCCGTGTATTAGAGGATTGACATCTTAATGGAATAAGGGAGGAGGGCTGGATATGGTTGTGTATGAGAAAAGATGTTATGAAACGATTTGTAAACTTGTTCGTATGAGCCTTATAAGACAAGGCATTACAACATATGAATGACAATTTGTGTTGCTTCGACTCTTAAAGGTCCCATGCTGTGACATCTTGCAATTCGAAATAACTATGAAGAAGCTTATAATTGGAAATAGTCTTCTTTTTTTTTTGGAAAAAATGCAAATCTGGAAATTTAGTCAAGTATGGAAAAAAAAGTGAGTTTTGGTCAACTTCAAACGGTCATAACTCCTAGCTCAGGATGAGTTAGGTGTATTTCCAGTTATGTTTGGAATGCTCTTGGAATGATCTTTCTAACGCCGCCGAGTTTTTGCGATTTCGAGTTCGTATGAGTGAGTTATACCCTTTGGAAGTTGGGTTGTTGGGACAAGGGAAGTTCAATCCGAATTTTAAGGGTAGTTTGGTCTTTTCCCTAACCATTTCTTTTGGTTATATTAAGGGTCTAAGATGATTTTATATTAGTTTTCCCTTTTAAAAAGTGAGAGTTAGGGTTTTGAGAGAAAAGGAGAGAAGAGGAGAAAAGAGAAGAAGAAGCAAGGTTCGTCAAGATCGTCGTGGATTTCGTCGGGGGTAATCCCTACTAAGGCATGTGAGATCACATAGTGTGGGGTTGGTTTAGTCCCCCACACGCCAAACTTGTTTTAATTCCGAGAAAGAGAAAAAGATTGGTTGTATTTTGGTTAATTCCTGTGGTTGTGTTGAAGTTTCTTATTGATTTGGTACATGTTTCCGGGTGTAATTCCGAGTTAAATCTATTGTATGTTAAGGGTTTTAATAATTCTAAGTGTTTGCGGAAAAACCTTTGAAGTTAAGAGGGTTTAGAGTTGGAGAAATTAAGGAGAAAAGTCAGAATTTTCTTGGGAAAGGGGTAGGGCGTCGCGACAGCCAGCGCGCCCCAGCAGGGGTTCTAAAGTTCACCCCTTGGGGCGACGCGCCAGCCAGTGCGCCCCATCAGGTCTTCTGAAGTTTGAGGGTTGGCGCCCCGCGCCTCTCAGAGCGCCAGGGACGCCAGTTCTCCCCATTTCTTCCCCACCTTTTTGTACGTGTTCCTTAGTAATGCATCTATGTTTTCTAGTTGATTTCAACACTTTAAGGTACATCTAAACATCACGAACTCATCCATAAACATAAGATCATGAACCTTGAATCCATAATCCAATTCGAGGAAAGTTAGGATCAAAGTCAAGTGAAGTTACAGTCAAGTCTAGAAGTTAAGAAGTAAGTCAAAGCAAAGTATAGAGTTGAGTTCATTTCTCAAAAGTTATTAGGGAACTAAGTATTCCCAAAGAAGTTTATAAATGTTTTCACATTTGAGTAAGAAAGGAACGATGTTTTCCAAGAAAGCCGGTGGGCTAGACTTTGAGCAATTATCTCAACTAAAGAAGGAGGTGTTTAAAACACATATGAGCTAAAGTATATTTTGGGAGTAGTATTGGGCACCGAATTGGGGACGCGAGTTCATATTAACTCAACTCTCCATAAGAACCATGTAGCCAACATAGGATTTTACGGGTCATACTTTTAAGATGATCACATAAGTTCAGCTAGTGGATCCACTAAGTTAAGTAAGGTCCTATATCAAGGCAAGGTATAGGATGGTCCTTGGGAAACGTGATGTAAAACGTTATATCATCACTAGGGTTAATAGTGGTGGTTGTCGGTTAAAGAACCTCCCACAAAAGTTATATTACTTTTATATTTAAGTAAAGTTGAGTTTGTTATTGCCTTATCTTTAACGAACTAAATTGTTTACATTGTTTTACAAGCTTTATATATTGCATCTGTCGTATTGCTTTATATTGAGTTACATTATTCATGAGTTGAACAGAGCCTAGGTAAGTGTTCCTTTGTACTCCTTTCAAGCTTAAGTTGTTGTTTAGCTTTCCAACTCGGATACTCGTACATTCAATGTACTGATGTCAGTTGATGTCAGTTGGTCTGTATTTTATTATGATGCAGATGCAAGTAATCAGAATCAGCATCCAGCACGCCGTTGATCCAGCTGAGCACTCCAGAGTCAGTGGTGAGCCTCTTTGAGTTCCGGAGGACTCTGTTATTTTGTTTTCCTTTTTTTGCTTCATTAGGATGTTGTGGGGTCTGTCCCAACATCCATCTCAGTGTTATAGAGACTTCATAGACAGTCAGACAGTTAGTATTGAGTCTCTCATCTATGTATTTACATATTTTTTATTTTTGAGACACGAGTTGCCTTTTCGGCCAGGTTTTATCATTTAAGTTGTTTTATGATCTCTTATTGCATTGAGTTGTTCCGCTGAGTTAAGTAGCTAGGCAAAGGGTTCGCTTGGGGCCAGCAATGGTCTTTGAGTGCCAGTCCCGCCCAGGGTGTAGGCTCGGGGTGTGACACATGCTTTTCTAGAAGTGCACTTTGCTGAAGTCTTTAGAGTTATTTGTGGTTCTTCTTATAATGAGTTTAAAATGAAGCGAGTGAGCTTTTATGTTTTAAAAAATGAAAATTGACTTATCGATAGTTGTAAGGAGATTTAGATGGAGGATGCTCATGGGCAGATATATGAGATGGTGAATGCATATTAATACTATCACACTGTTAGGTGCATTATAAGATGTTCGTATCTTTGTCCCAACACCTGATGTTTGTTTTTCTCAAGCAATCATATATCTTCCTTTTGTTATTTTCCTTCTGGAAAAATTGGCACACTTATGTATTCAATGAAATGTTAAGTTTTGTATTTCGTAAAGTATCAAAATAATCAATTTAATATTTTTTCTCAGGCTAACATGATCAAGAAGACTGGAATTACCGTAGTTGGCACAAATAAAAAGAATTGGGTATGTTTCAAAAAACTACAAGATCTTTCTTTTCTTTCAAAAGGAGGAAAATGTCACGCCCCGAGCCTACACCCTGGACGTGGCCGGCACTCGAAGATCATTGTTGGTCCCCAAGCGAACCCTTGGCCTGGCTTTCTTAACTCAGCGGAATAACTCAATGCAATGCAAGGTTATAAAACAACCCAACTGATAAAATCTGGCCAAAATGACAACTCGAGTCCCAAAATAGAATATTTACAAATATACATAGATGAGAGACTCCAAACTAACTGACTGACTGTCTATGAAGCCTCTAAAATACTGAGATGGATGTTGGGACAGACCCCACAACATCCTAATAAAACAAAACTAAGAGAACAAAATAACCGAGTCCTCCGAAATGCAAAAAGGCTCACCACTGACTCTAAAGTACTCAACTGGATCAACGGCGAACCGGATGCTGGCCCTAGGTACCTGTGTCTGCATCATAATAAGATGTAGGCCAACTAGCATCAGTACATTGAATGTACGAGTATACGAGCTGGAAAGCTAAACCACAACTTAAGCTTGGAAGGAGTACAAAGGAACTCTTACCTTGGCTCTGTTCAACTCATGAATAACCGAACTCAATATAAAGCAATAAGACACATGCAATATATAATGTTTGTAAAATAGTGTAAACAACTTACTTCGTTAAGGATAAAACAATAACAAACACAACTTTACTTATATAAAAGTAATATAACTTTAGTGGGAGATGATACAACGTTTTACCTCACGTTGCCCAAGAACCATCCTATACCTTATCGTCATATAGCAAGCTAACTTTACTAAGTGGATCCACTAGCTTAACTTTACGTGATCATATAAAAAATATGACCCGTTAAATCCCATGTTGGCTACATGTTTCTTATGGAGATTTTAGTTTATATGAACTCGTGTCCCCAATTCAATGCTCAAGACTACTCCAAAAAGTACTTTAGCTCTTAAGTGTTTTCAACACATCTTTCTTTAGTTGAGATAATTACTCAAAACTTAGCCCAAAGGCTCACTTGGTAACGATGTTCCTTTTTCTTGAAAACTAGCCCAGAGGCTCATTTGGAATCATAGTTCCTTTCTTACTCAAATGTAAAAATGTTTAGAAACTTCTTTGGGAATACATAGTTCCCTAATAACTTTTGAGAAATGAACTCAACTCTATACTCTTTACTCAACTTGAAACTTTTGACTCTTTACTCTTTACTTTACTTGAAACTTGAGCCTTAAAATAAAGTTAAGACATTCAATAAAGACTCTTGAACAACTTTAAAGACTTGCTTTGACTCACTTCTTTAACTTCTAGACTTAACTCTTAACTTCACTTGACTCGGAAACTAACTCTCCTTGAATTAGAATTATGGATTCAAGGTGTTTGATCACATGTTATGGATGAGTTCCTGACGTTTAGACGTACCTTGGAGTGTTGAAAACAACTATAAAACATAGGTACAATACCAAGGAACATGCATGAGAAAGTGTGAAAAGAATGGGGAAACTTGGCGTCCTTGGCGCTCTGCAGGGCGCAGAGCGCCAGTCTCGAAGCTCAGAAGGGGCCTGCTGGAGCTCTACTTGGCGCGCCGCCCCAAGGGCTGGGATTCAGAGCCCCTTTTGGGGCGCGCTGGCTGGCGCGACGCCCCAGCCCTTTTCCCCGAAAACTCGATTTTTCTCCTTCGTTTTTCCAACTCTAAACCTTCTGAACCTCAAAGGTTCCAGCCCCAAACACCTAAAATCATTAAAACCCTTAACATACAATAGATTCTACTCAAAACATCACCGGAAACATCCACCAAACCAACAAGAACTTCAACACAACACAACTACAAAGGCTAGGGAAAAGACCAAAATACCCTTACAAATTTCCGGACGGACTTCCCTGTCAACTACCCAACTTCCAAAGGGTATAACTCCCTCATACAAACTCGAAATCGAGCAAACTCGGTGGCGTTGGAAAGACCAATCCACAAACTTTGCAAACATAACTGGAACTACAGCTAACTCATCCTGAGCTAGGAGTTATAACTGTTCAAAGTTAGCAAAAAACTCACTTTTCCCATACTTAACCAAATTTTTTTCTAGATTTTTTTTAATTCCTTCCAAAAATGACTATTTCCAATTCTAAGCCTATTCATAGTTATTTCAAATTGCCGGATGTCACAATATCTCCCCCTTGGGAATATTCGTCCTCGAATGAGATTACTCTTACAAGACTAAGGGTGTAACATCAATTTAGACACCCAACAAGCAATTATGCAAACAACAACAACAACAACATGCTCACTACAATTTAAAGAGCACTAAGAAGAAAATTAGTACCTTGATCTGCATTTCCTCCGGATTCAAAGAGGTACGGGTACCTCTTCTTCATGCCCTCTTCGGCTTCCCAAGTAGCTTCCTCAACAAATTGGTTCCTCCAAAGGACCTTGACTGATGCTACATCTTTCGTTCTCAGCCTACAAACTTAGTGATCTAAAATCTGAACAGGAAGCTCCCCATAAGATAAGCTATCCTTGATCCTATCACTTTCAGTTGGTAGGATCAATAAAGGATCACCTATACACTTCTTCAACATAGAGATATGAAATACCGGATGGACCGCTGCTAGTTCCTGTGGTAACTCCAACTCACAAGCAACATTGTCATTCCTCTTGGCTATGCGGTAAGGTCCTATATACCGGGGACTAAGTTTTCACTTCTTACCAAACCTCATAACCCCCTTCATGGGTGAAACTTTCAAGTATACCCAATCATCTACTTCAAACTCTAACGCCCTTCTCCTAACATCAGTGTAGGATTTATGGCGACTATTTGCCGTCTTTAACCTCTCTTGAATCACTTTCACTTTCTCCATAGCTTGGTGAACTAAATCTGGTCCTATCAATCCTGCCTCACCAACTTCAAACCATCCAATAGGAGAACTACATCTTCTCCCATAAAGAGCTTCATATGGAGCCATCTGGATGCTGGAGTGACAACTGTTGTTGTAGGCAAACTCAATGAGAGGTAGGGGATCATCCCAATTACCTTTGAAATCGATCACACAAGCCCTCAACATATTCTCTAAAGTCTGAATAGTGTGTTCTGCTTGCCCATCAGTCTTAGGATGAAAGGCAGTACTCAAGTTCACCTTGGAACCCAAGCCTTTCTGAAAAGTTTTCCAGAACTGTGCACCTCTATCTGAAATAATGGAGACTGGGACTCCATGAAGTCTCACCACCTCTTGAATATACAACTTGGCATAATCTTCTGTTGAATTGGTAGTCATTACCGGTAGAAAATGAGTTGACTTTGTCATTCTGTTGATAATCACCCAAATAGAATCATGCTGTCTGCGAGACCTAGGCAACCCTGTGATGAAATCCATATTGATCATCTCCCACTTCCATTCCGGAAGTTCTATCCTTTGAGCTAAACCATCGGGCCTTTGGTGTTCGACTTTCAGTTGTTGGCAATTTAGACACTTAGCAACAAACTCTGCAATGCCCTTCTTCATGCCATTCCACCAATAAACTTCTCTCAAGTCACGCTACATCTTTGTGGAACCCAGATGAATGGAATATCTAGAACTATGAGCTTCCTCCATAATCCTCTTTTGGAGTCCATCTACCATAGGTACATACAATCTACCTTGATACCTCAAAACACCATCTCCCCCTTGTTCAAAAGCTAATACTCTTTGATTTTGAACATTTGCCTTTAACTCAAGCAAAATGGGATCTTGATCTTGTTTCTCTTTCATTTCTGACACTAGTGATGACTCGGCCCCATTCGCCACCGCTATTTCTCCTTCTGCGGAATCTATAAATCTGATTCCCAGGCATGCCAGTTTGTGCACATCTTTTTCTAACTCTCTCTTTCCTTCTCCAATATAGGCGGTGCTACCCATAGACAACATGCTTAAAGAATCAGCAACAACATTAGCCTTACCTGGGTGATAAAGAATACTCAGGTCATAATCCTTGAGTAATTCTAACCACCTCCTATGTATGAGAGTAAGCTCTTTCTGAGTAAGCACATATTGAAGGCTCTTGTGATTAGTGAATATATCAACATGCACACCATACAAGTAATGACACCATATCTTCAAAGAGAATACTACAACAGTCAACTCTAAGTCATGGGTTGGGTAGTTCTTTTCATGAACTTTCAACTGCCTGGAGGCATAAGCTATAACCTTGCCATTCTGCATTAAGACACAACCCAAACCAACTCTAGATGCATCACAATACACCACAAAACCTTGAGTACCTTCTGGTAACATCAAAACTGGAGCAGAAATCAACCTCTTTTTCAATTCCTGAAAGCTTTTCTCACAAGCTTCAGACCATTGAAATTTCACTGTCTTATGAGTCAACTTTGTCAAAGGAGATGCAATAGAAGAGAACCCCTCAACAAACCTTGTATAATAGCCAGCTAAACCCAAGAAACTCTTAATTTTAGTTGGAGATGTGGGTCTAGGCCAATTCTGCACTGCCTCAATTTTCTGAGTATCAACTTTAATTCCATCACAAGATACAATGTGGCCTAGGAATGCCACCGACTCAAGCCAAAACTCACACTTAGAGAACTTGGCATACAACTCCTTATCTTTCAAAGTCTGAAAAACTATTTTGAGATGACTAGCATGATCTTCTTCATTCCTTGAATAGATAAGTATGTCATTAATGAAGACGATAACAAACATATCTAAATAAGGTTTGAAGATTCTATTCATCAAGTCCATGAAAGCTGTCGGTGCATTGGTCAAACCAAAAGACATGACCAAAACTCGTAATGACCATATCTAATCCTGAATAATGTCTTTGGAATATCACATTCCCTTACTCTTAACTGGTGATAGCCTGATCTGAGGTCA
This sequence comes from Solanum verrucosum, assembly GCF_900185275.1. Taxonomy (NCBI): domain Eukaryota; kingdom Viridiplantae; phylum Streptophyta; class Magnoliopsida; order Solanales; family Solanaceae; genus Solanum; species Solanum verrucosum. The sequence continues at coordinate 947,700 of NW_026020426.1, forward strand.
ATCTTCGAAAAATAAGTGGCACCTTGAAGCTGATCGAAAAGATCATCAATCCTCGGAATAGGGTACTTATTCTTTATGGTAACCTTATTCAACTGGCGGTAATCTATACACATCCTAAGGGAACCATCTTTCTTTCTCACAAACAAGACCGGAGCGCCCCAAGGTGAGACACTTGGTCGAATGAAACCCTTATCTAGGAGATCTTTCAATTGCTCTTTCAACTCTTTCAACTCTGCTAGTGCCATTCTATAAGGTGGAATAGAGTTAGGACAAGTATCTGTAATGAGATCTATACCAAAATCTATTTCTCTCTCAGGAGGAATTCCGGGTGGATCATCAAGAAAAACTTCTGGAAACTCCCTTACTATAGGAACTGACTGAAAATGAGGTATCTCAACACTAGAGTCATTAACTCGGACTAAGTGATAGATACAACCCTTTGAAACTCACTTTCTCTCCTTAAGGTACGAAATAAAACGAGTCTTAGGCACTGCTGAACTGCTACTCCACTCTATGACTGGCTCACTTAGAAACTGAAACTTGACTACTCGAGTTCTACAATCTATCTATGCATAACAAGCATTAAGTCAATCCATACCTAGAATGACATTGAAATCTACCATGTCTAACTCAACCAAATCAGCCATGGTGCTCTTGTGATTGATAGAAACAGGACAATCACGATAAACTTTTTCTGCTAAAATAGACTCCCCAACAGGTGTAGAAACACAAAAGGGTTCACAAAGTCTATCAGGAAGAATATCAAAATTATTTGCAATGTAAGGAGTTACAAAAGATAAACTTGCTCCTGGGTCTAGCAAAGCATACACATCAAAAGCAAAGACTTTGATCATACCAGTGACAACATTTGGAGAGTTCTCTTGCTCATGGCGACTGGTGATTGCATAGAGGCGGTTTGCTCCTCCACCGGTACTAGAAGTAGCTCATCTAGGTGTCGTCCTATCTGAGGGAGCAACTGATGAAGATTGAGCCCTATTGCCCAGATTTCCACTACTAGCTTGTTCTTTGGGCACTCCTTCATGAAGTGACCCTCTTGTCCACACTTAAAGCAACCCGTCCGGCCTTGACGACACTTCCCTGGATCAACTCTACCACACCTAGCACATGGAAGAACCCGGTTACTTCCTTGTACCATACTATTCTGAGACTGTGCAGGTCCAGCTCTAAAGTTCTGTGAATTCTGTCCAGTGTACTCACTTTTATTTTTGGATGCAGGTGCACTAACAGATGATGGAGCAGGTCCCATTTGCCTTTGTTGAAAGGACGGACAGTTCGCATTACCTTTCTGCTGCCCGGACTCATTACCGGTCTTAACTCTCTTATTTCTGAACTCTTCTCTGTCCCTCAGCTTTTCTTCCTCAAATTGCTGCACATAGACCATCAACCTTGATATGTCCATGTCCCCGATAAGCATTGCAGCCCTACCTTCCTTACTCGACAACCGAGACAGTCCAGCTACGAACAAACTATTCTACTCCTCATGTCCGCAACCATCTCCGGAGCATAGCGGGATAAATGTGTGAACTTCAAACTGTACTCATGAACACTCAAGGACTCCCGCTTAAGTGTGAGGAACTCACGTACCTTGGCCTCTTTCAATTCTCGGGGAAAGAAACGCCCCAAGAAAGCTTCCTCAAAACAAGCCCAACTCGCAGGTGGTGCATTCTCAACTCTACCCCCTTTCCACTGGTCGAACCAAGTTCTAGCAACATCCTTCAATTGATACACAGCTAGTTCAACCCGCTTAGTATCTGTTATATGCATTACATCAAAAATCTTCTTCAACTCCTCAATGAAGTTCTCTGGATCCTCAGTAGTGCTCGAACCCAAGAAATTCGGAGGATTTATCCCCAAGAACTCACGAATCCTTGAAGTGTCAGCTCTTTCCTGTCGAGCTCCCCTTTACTGACCAATCTAATTAGTTATACCAATCTAATTAGTTATATCTTGACTCATAATTCTAATTGCCTCTCTGAACTCGGCATTAGAAACTTCCCCTTGTGGTTTCACTCCCGGTGCATTAGGAAACTCTTGATCATCAACATAACGTCTAGGAAGACGCCCTCTGCCAACTCTTCGTGGAGGCATGACTATCTGAAACACGTGCAAGCATGAACTAGAAAGAAACTTTTTAGAGATCAACTCTAACGTACGAGATGAGTGTGAAAGAAATGAGAATTCCTCCTAAATGTTGTAGCCTCCCAATTATAGATTTGGTGCTCTTCACACGGATAATTAGGACTCTACAGACACGACTTCATAGACTCCCTAGGACTCTTGAACTCTAAGCTCTGATACTAAGTTTGTCACGCCCCGAGCCTACACCCTGGACGTGGCTGGCACTCGAAGACCATTGTTGGCCCCCAAGCGAACCCATGGTCTAGCTTTCTTAACTCAGCAAAATAACTCAATGCAAGGCAAGGTTATAAAACAACCCAACTGATAAAATCTGGCCAAAAAGGCAACTCGAGTCCCAAAATAGAATATTTACATATATACATAGATGAGAGACTCCAAACTAACTGACTGACTGTCTATGAAGCCTCTAAAATACTGAGATGGATGTTGGGACAAACCCCACAACATCCTAATAAAACAAAACTAAGATAACAAAATAACTGAGTCCTCCGGAATGCAAAGAGGCTCACCACTGACTCTGAAGTACTCAATTGGATCAACGGCGAACCGGATGCTGGCCCTGGGTAATTGTGTCTGCATCATAATAAAATGCAGGACAACTGGCATCAGTACATTGAATGTACGAATATGCGAGCTGGAAAGCTAAACCACAACTTAAGCTTGGAAGGAGTACAAAAGAACTCTTACCTTGGCTCTGTTCAACTCATGAATAAGTGAACTCAATATAAAACAATAAGATACATGCAATATATAAAGCTTGTAAAATAGTGTAAACAACTTACTTCGTTAAGGATAAAATGATAACAAACTCAGCTTTACTTATATAATAGTAATACAACTTTAGTGGAGATTCTTTAACTGACAACCACCACTATGAAACCTAGTGATGATACACCGTTTTACCTCACGTTGCCCAAGGACCATCCTATACCTTGCCGTGATATAGGAAGCTAATTTTACTAAGTGGATCCACTAGCTTAACTTTACGTGATCATCTAAAAAGTATGACCCGTTAAATCCCATATTGGCTACATGGTTCTTATGGAGAGTTAAGTTGATATGAACTCGTGTCCCCAATTCGGTGCTCAAGACTACTACCAAAAATACTTTCGCTCTTAAGTGTTTTAAACACATCTTTCTTTAGTTGAGATAATTACTCAAAACATAGCCCAAAGGCTCACTTGGAAACGATGTTCTTTTTTCTTGAAAACTAGCCCAAAGGCTCTTTTGGAATCATAGTTCCTTTCTTACTCAAATGTAAAAACATTTAGAAACTTCTTTGGGAATACATAGTTCCCTAAAACTTTTGAGAAATGAACTCAACTCTATACTCTTTACTCAACTTGAAACTCTTGACTCTTTACTTGACTTGAAACTTGAGCCTTAAAATGAAGTTAAAACATTCAATAAAGACTCTTGAACAACTTTAAAGACTTGCTTTGACTCACTTCTTTAACTTCTAGACTTAACTCTTAACTTCACTTGACTTGGAAACTAACTCTCCTTGAATTGGAATTATGGATTCAAGGTATTTGATCACATGTTATGGACGAGTTCCTGACGTTTAGACGTACCTTGGAGTATTGAAAACAACTATAAAACATAGGTACAACACCAAGGAACATGCATGTGAAAGTGTGAAAAGAATGGGGAAACTTGGCCAAGGCGCGGAGCGCCAGCCCTCGAAGCTCAGAAGGGGCCTGCTGGCGCTCTGCTTGGCGCGCCGCCCCAAGGGCTGGGCTTCAGAACCCCTTTTGGGGCGCGCAGGCTGGCGCGACGCCCTAGCCCTTTTCCCCGAAAACCCGACTTTTCTCCTTTTTTCCAATTCTAAGCCTTCTAAACCTCAAAGGTTCCAGCCCCAAACACCTAGAATGAATAAAACACTCAACATACAATAGATTCTACTCAAAAAATCACCGGAAACATCCACCAAACCAACAAGAACTTCAACACAACACAACTACAACTTCAATAAACATCACTACAAGATTTCAACAACCACAACTAAATCTTTTCTCGAAATTAAACGAGTTTGGCATGTGGGGAAAAGAACCAACCCAATACTATGAGCTCGCATACCTAATAGGGATCACCCCCGATGATATCCACAACTATCTTTGACGAAACCTTGCTTGATCTTCTCTTTCTCCTCTTCTTCTCCTCTTCACTCACAAACCCTCACTCTCACTCTTTAAAATGAGAAAAACTGATCAAAATCAGTCTAACACACTAATATATATCCAAAAGAAAAGGCTAGGGAAAAGACCAAAATACCCTTACAAATTTCCGGACGGACTTCCCTGTCAACTGCCCAACTTCCAAAGGGCATAACTCCCTCATACGAACTCGGAATCGAGCAAAATTGGTGGCATTGGAAAGACAAATCCACGAACTTTGCAAACATAGCTGGAAATACACCTAACTGATCCTGAGCTAGGAGTTATAACTGTTCAAAGTTGGCCAAAAACTCACTTTTTCCCATACTTAAACCAAATTTGTTTCTAGATTTTTTTTAATTCCTTCCAAAAATGACTATTTCCAATTCTAAGCCTCTTCATAGTTATTTCAAATTGCCGGATGTTACAGAAAATTTCATGCATATAATTACTGCTTTTGCATCAATTCCTTAATATGTTTGTTTTTAGAAAAATTCAATTAGTCGTTTTTGATATCCCAATTTGTTCTAGTTAATGGGGATCTAATATCTATTATTATATATTTATAACTTCTTTTATGTGCATTTCTTGTGCAAAAGTTTTAAGGGAATTGAGGTCAAGTATCGACTTCAACATGCTCGACTTTTGGATTGATGATTTCATAAAGATTTATTACAAATTTACTAGAGATTTTAATTTCATTTAAATTAGGAGTTAATTAGCTGGTTTTATGTTGAGATTTTTGCATTTAGTTAGATCTCAATTTTACTTGAGATAGAAAAGATAATTTGCTTTTACATTGTTTACTTTTACAGAAAACTTATTATATTTGCTATTTTGTTCTTTTGTTTATAATATTAGAAAATATTTGTTTGATATAATATTTCTTGCTTATCATGAACGAGATAGTTTTGAATGCACGGATTGTTGGTATGGTATTTGTGTCTTACGTATATAGATTTTTCTGGGATGTTTAAGAAACATGGTAGCGACATTAGAATATTAATATGACACTTAGCAAAATATAAAATAATGTCACTAATTTTTATGACATTCAATAATAGCATTTGTTGACATTAACTAAAGTGTTAGAAATCTCAATGTGACATTTTATAAATGTCACAAGTAAGTGTCTTGAAATTTGTTTTACCAAAATTTAATCTAAATGTTAGGAAGTTTAAGTGACATTTCATAAATGTCGAAAAAATAAATGTCATTTATCTCATATCAACAGTTACTTAAATGTCAAAAATAAATGTCAATATTTCATATCGGCAATTACGTAAATGTCAAAAATAAATGTCATATATCTCATACAAATATTTACCTTATTATCAAAAAGAAATGACATATATATCTCATACCGACATTTACCTAAATATTGAAAATAAATGTCATATATCTCATACTGACATTTACCTAAATAGCGAAAATAAATGTCATATATCTCATACTGAAATTCACCTAAATGTCAAAAATAAATGTCATATGTTTCTTATCGACATTCACATAAATGTCAAAAAATAAATGTCGTAATAATCTTACTAACATTTACATATATGTTGCAAAGTAAATGACACAAATTCTTTTCAACATTTACCTAAATGTCACAAAATAAATGTCACAAATTCTTCACGACAATAACCTAAATGTCAGAAAAATCCCTGACACTAAAATTTACGACATTTGGTCCAAATGTAAAATAAATGTCGGTAAACAAATTTGTGACATTTAAACATCATAATACGACATTTACAAAATGTCATTGTATCTCCACTTTCTTGTAGTGTTGAGAGTAACCAGGTTGAGCAACAAAGATGAGCTCGACAATAAGAGGCTGACACTTCGAGGATTCATGAGTTCTTGAGGATGAACCCTCAAAGCTTCACTGGTTCGAGCACTACTGAGGATCCAGAGAACTTTATTACGGAGCGACAAAAGGTATTTGATGTTATGCACGTTGTCGACAGTGAGCGAGTTGAACTAGCTGCATATCAACTGAAGAATGTTACTAGGACTTGGTTTTACCAATGGAAGAAGAATCGAGCTAAGATGCACCGCCTCCGAGTTGGGCTTGTTTTGAGGAGGCCTTCTTGGTTATTTCTTCCCCCGAGAACTAAAAGAGGCTAAGGTACGAGAGTTCCTTACCCTTAAGGAAGAGTTACTAAGTGTTCATGAGTATGGGTTGAATTTTACCCAACGATCGTGTTATGCTCCGGAGATGGTTGCGGATATGAGGAGTAGAATGAGTTTGTTTGTTACTGGGTTGTCCCGTCTATCAAGCAAGAAGGGCAGGGCAACGATGCTAATTGGGGACATGGATTTATCAAGGTTGATGTTCTATGTGCAGCAGGTTGAAGAAGAGAAGCTGAGGGATAGAGAAGAATTCAGAAAAAAGAAAGCTAAGATAGGGAATGAGTCCGGGCAGCAGAAAAGTAATGTGAACCGTTCGTCCTTTTAGCAAAAGCAAAAGGGACTTGCACCATCATCTGCTAGTGCACCTGCACCCAGAAACAAAAGTGAGTATAATGGTCAGAATTCGCAGAACTTCAGAGCTAGACCTGCACAGTCTCAGGTTAGTGTGGCACAAGGAGGTAATTGGGCTCCTGCATGTTTTAGGTGAGGTAGAACCCACCCAGGTAAGTGTCGTGATAGCCAGTCAAGTTGTTTCAAGTGTGGACAAGAGGGTCACTTCATGAAAGAGTGCCCTAAGAACAGGCAAGGTAGTGGAAATCAGGGCAATAGGGCCCAATCTTCATCGGTTGCTCCACCAGACAAGGCTGCACCTAGAGGAGTTACTTCCGGTACTGGCAGAGGAGCAAATTGCCTTTATGCGATCACTAGTTGCCAAGAGCAACAGAACTCTCCAGATGTTGTAACCGGTATGATCAAAGTCTTTACTATTGATGTTTATGATTTGCTAGACCCAGGAGAAAGTTTATCTTTTGTAACCCCTTATGTTGCAAATAGTTTTGATGTTCTTCCTGAGAAACTTTGCGAAACCTTTTGTGTTTCAACACTTATTGGGGAGCCTAGCTGGGCGAGTATATCGTGATTGTGTCATTTCCATAAATCACAAAGACACCATGGCTGATTTAATTGAGTTAGACGATTTTGATGTCAATCTAGGTATGGACTGGCTTCATGCCTGTTATGCCTCCACTGATTGTAGAACTCGAGTCATTAGGTTCCAAATTCATAATGAGCCAATCTTAGAGTGGAAAAGTAGTTCAGCACTGCCTAAGGGTCATTTCATTTCGTACCTTAAGGAAAGAAAGTTAGTTTCCAAGGTGTGTGTCTATCACTTAGTCCGATTTAATGACTCTAGTGTTGAGACACCTCCTATTCAGTCAGTTGCAGTAGTACAAAAGTTTCCAGAAGTCTTTCCAGATGACCTACCCAGAGTCCCTCCTAAGAGAGAAATAGACTTTGGTATAGACATTCTTCCAGATACTCGTCTTATCTCTATTCCGCCATATAGAATGGCCCCAACAGAGTTGAAAGAGCGTAAAGAACAGTTGAAAGATCTCCTAGAGAAGGGCTTTATTCGACCAAGTGTCTCACCTTGGGGTGCTCCAGTCTTATTTGTGAGAATGAAAGATGATTCCCTTAGGATCTGTAATGATTACTGTCAGTTGAACAAGGTTACCATCAAGAACAAGTATCCTCTTCCAAGAATTGAAAATCTTTTCGATCAGCTTCAGGGTGCTACTTGTTTATCTAAGATAGATCTCAGATCAGGCTACCATCAGTTAAAAGTAAGGGAATGTGATATTCCCAACACAACATTCAGGACCCGTTATGGTCATTATGAGTTCCTAGTGATGTCCTTTGTTTTGACCAATGCGCCTACAACATTCATAGACCTTATGAATAGAGTATTCAAACCTTATTTAGATATGTTTGTTATCGTCTTCATTAATGACATACTAATCTATTCGAGGAAAGAAGAAGATCATGCTAGCCATCTCAGAATAGTTCTCCAGACATTCAAAGATAGAGAGTTGTATGCCAAGTTCTCTAAGTGTGTGTTTTGGCTTGAGTTTGTGGCATTCTTAGGCCACATTGTGTCTGGAGAGGGAATTAAAGTTGATACTCAGAAAATAGAAGCAATGCAGAATTGGCCTAGACCCACATCTCCAACTTACATTAGGAGTTTCTTAGGTTTGTCTAGCTATTATAGAAGGTTCGTAAAGGGGTTCTCATCCATTTCATCCCCTTGGACCAAGTTAACTCAGAAGACCGTGAAGTTTCAATGGTCTGAAGCTTATGAGAAAAGCTTTTGGGAATTGAAAAAGAGGTTTACTACTGCCCCAGTTTTGACCTTACCAGAAGGTACTCAAGGTTTTGTGGTGTATTATGATGCATCTAGAGTTGGTCTGGGTTGCGTAATAATGCATAATGACAAGGTTATAGCTTATGCCTCCAGACAGTTGAAAGTTCATGAGAAGAATTACCCAACCCATGACTTAAAGTTGGTTGTTGTAGTATTTGCTTTGAAGATTTGGCGTCATTATTTTTATGATGTTCATGTTGATGTATTCACTTATCACAAGAGCCTTTAGTATGTGTTCACTCAGAAAGAGCTTAATCTCAAACAAAGAAGGTGGTTAGAATTACTCGAGGATTATGACATGAGTATTCTTTATCACCTAGTTAAGACTAATGTTGTTGCTGATGCTTTAAGTAGGTTGTCTATGGGTAGTACCACCCATGTTGAGAAAGAATAGAGAGAGTTAGTGAAAGATGTGCATAGACTTGCACGCTTGGGAGTCTGACTAATGAATTCCACAAAAGGAGGGGTAGTGGTGATGAATGGGGTTGAATCATCATTAGTGTCAGAAATAAAAGAGAAGTAGGACCAAGATCCCATTTTGCCTGAATTAAAGGCAAATGTTCATAAGTAGAAAGTTATGGCTTTTGAACAAGGGGGAGATGGTGTATTGAGGTATCAAGGCAGATTGTGTGTACCAAGGGTGGATGAACTCTATGAGAGGATCATGAAGGAAGCTCATAGCTCCAGATATTCCATTCATTCGTGTTCCACAAAGAAGTATCGCGATTTGAGAGAGGTTTATTGGTGGAGTAGCACAAAGAAGGGCATTGCAGAGCTTGTTGCTAAGTGTTCGAATTGCCAACAAGTTAAAGTAGAACATCAAAAGCCCGATGGTTTGGCTCAGAATATAGAACTTCTGGAATGGAAGTGGGAGATGATTAATATGGATTTCATCATAGGTTTACCAAGGTCTCATATGCAGCATGATTCTATTTGGGTGATTGTCGACAAAATGAAAAAATCAACAAACTTTTTACGGGTAAAGACTACACATTCAGCAAAAGATTATGCTAAGTTGTATCTTCAAGAGGTGGTAAGACTTCATGGGGTTCTGGTCTCTATTATTTTAGACCGAGGTGCACAATTTACTGCACAGTTTTGGAAGTCATTCCAAAAAGGCTTGGGTTCAAAGGTGAACTTAAGTACTGCATTTCATCTTCAGACTGATGGGCAAGCAGAGCGCACTATTTAGACCATACAGGATATGTTGAGGGCGTGTCTGATTGATTTCAAAGGTAATTTGTATGATCACCTACCTCTCATCGAGTTTTCTTACAACAATAATTACCACTCTAGCATCCAAATGGCTTCTTATGAAGCTCATTATGGTAGAAGATGTAGATCTCATATTGGATGGTTTGAAGTTGGTGAAAATGGGTTGATAGACCCAGATTTAGTTCATCAAGCTATGGAGAAGGTGAAACTGATCCAAGAGAAGTTGAAGACGGTGCAGAGTCGTCAAAAATCCTACACTAATGTTAGGAGAAGGGGGTTAGAGTTTGAAGTAGATGATTGGGTGTATTTAAAGGTTTCACCCATGAAGAGCGTTATGAGATTTGGTAATAAGGGGAAACTTATCCCCTGGTTTATTGGACCTTATCGAATAGCCAAGAGAATTGGCAAAGTAGCTTATGAATTGGAGCTACCACAAGAGTTAGCAGCGGTTCATCCATATTTCACATCTCCATGTTGAAGAAATGTATGGGTGATACTTCATTAATCATACCAACCGAAGATATTGGGATCAAGGATAGCTAGTCTTATGAGGAGATTCTTGTTCAGATTTTCGATCGCCAAGTTCGCAAGTTGAGAACAAAAGAGGTAGCAACAGTCAAAGTCCTTTTAAGGAACCAATTTATTGAGGAAGCTACTTGGAAAGCTGATGTGGATATGAAGAAGAGATATTCACTATTCCTCCTTCTGTGGAATCCATTAGTCGGACTCCTAAGAGTGCAAGGCTAGCACATCTTTCGCTAACTCTCTCTTTTCCTCCTTAACATGGGCAGTAATCCATAGACAACATGCTTAAAGCATCAACAACAACATTAGCCTTACATGGGTGATAAAGAATACTCATGTCATAATCCTTGAGTAATTCCAACCACCTCCTTTGTCTGAGATTGAGCTCTTTCTGAGTAAACACATACTGAAGGCTCTTGTGACCGATGAACACATCCACATGAACACCATAAAGATAATGACGCCATATTTTCAAAGCAAATACTACGGCAGCCAACTCCAGATCATGGGCTGGGTAATTCTTCTCATGAACTTTCAACTGTCTGGAGGCATAAACTATAACTTTGCCATTCTGCATTAACACACAACCCAAACCAACTCTAGACGCATCACAATATACAACAAAGCCTTGTGTACCTTCTGGTAAGGTCAACACTGGGCAGTAGTCAACCTCTTCTTCAGTTCCTGAAAGCTTTTCACACAAGCTTCAGACCATTGAAACTTCACTATTTTCTGAGTCAACTTGGTCAAAGGAGATGAAATAGATGAAAATCCCTCGACAAACCTTCTATAATATCCAGCCAACCCCAAGAAAATCCTAATATCAGTTGGAGATAAGGGTCTAGGCAAATTTTGCACCCCCTCTATCTTTTGAGCATCAACTCTAATTCCATCACCGAAAACTATGTAGCCCAAGAATTCCACAGACTCGAGCAAAAACTCATAGTTAGAGAACTTAGCATATAACTCCTTATCTTTCAAAGTCTGAAGAACTATTCTGAGATGACTAGCATGATCTTCTTCATTCCTTGAATAGATTAGTATGTTATCAATGAAGATGATAACAAACATATCTAAATAAGGTTTGAAAACTCTATTCATAAGGTCCATGAATGTTGCAGGCGTATTAGTCAAACCAAAGGACATGACCAAAAACTCATAATGATCATAACAGGTACTGAATGTTCTCTTTGGAATATCACATTCCCTTCCTTTCAACTGATGGTAGCCTGATCTGAGGTCTATCTTACTGAAACTAGTAGCACCCTGAAGTTGATCGAAAAGATCATCAATCCTTGGGAGAAGATATTATTCTTGATGGTAACCTTGATTAACTAACGGTAATCTATACACATCCTAAGGGAACCATCATTCTTTCTCACAAATGGGACCGGAGCGCCCCAAGGTGAGATACTTGGTCGAATGAAACCTTTCTCTAAGAGATATTTCAACTGCCTTTTTAAGCTCTTTCAACTCTGTTGGTGCCATTATATATGGCGTAATAGATATAGGACGAGTATCTAGAAGAACATCTATACCGAAGTCTATCTCTCTCTTAGAAGGGACTACGAGTAAATCATCTAGAAAAATTTCTGGAAACTCTTTTACTATCGGAACTGACTGAATGGAAGGTAGCTCAACACTATAGTCATTAACTCGAACTAAGTGATAGACAAATCCCTTAGAAACTAACTTTATTGCCTTAAGGTACAAAATGAAACGACCCTTACGCACTGCTGAACTACTTTTCAACTCTATAACTGGTTCACTGAAAATTGGAACTTGACTACTCAAGTTCTACAATCTATTGATGCATAACAGGCATGAAGCCAGTCCATACCTAGAATGACATCAAAATCTACCATGTCTAACTCAACTAAATCAACTATAGTACTCTTATGATTGACGGAAATGGGACAATCACAATAGACTCTCTCTGCTAGAATAGACCCACCAACAGGTGTAGAAACACTGAAGGGCTCAAGAAGTTGCTAAGAAAGAACATCAAAATTGAAGACTTCGACCATACCAATGACAACATCTGGTGAATCCTCTTGCTCTTGACGACTAGCGATAGCATAAAGACGGTTTCCTTTTCCGTCTACCCTTGAAGTAGCTCATCTAGATATAGCTCTATCTGGTGTAGCAACTGAAGAAGACTGGGCTCTATTGACCCCATTACCATTACTTTGTCTGCTCTTAGGACACTCTCTCATAAAATGACCGTTCTAGCCACACTTGAAGAAACTAGTGGAGTCATCACGACACATCCCTGAGTGACTCCTACCACACTTATCACATGCAGGAGTCTTAGTACCCCCTTTGTACCTTACTACCTTGCGAATGCACAGGTCTAGCTCTGAAATTCTGAAAATTCTGACTATTGTACTCACATTTGTTCCTTGGTGCAGGTGCACTAGCAGATGATAGAGAAGGTCCTTTCTGCTTATGTTGCAAAGAAGACCGGTTTGCGTTACTCTTTTGCTACCCGGATTTATTCCCTGATGCCTTAGCCCTTTTATTATCAAACTCTTGTCTATCCTTTAGCTGGTCCTTCTAAACTTTTTTCACGTGGATCATAAGCCTTGTTATGCCCATGTAACCTATTAGCATGGCTGCCTTACTTTCCTTACTTGACAGACAAGTCAACCCAACTACGAATAAACTCATCCTGCTTCTCATGTCAGCAACCATCTCTTCACTTCTCTTAGCTCACGAGGAAAGAAACACCTCATGAAAGCACTCTCAAAATAGTCCAACTCACAATCGGTTATGTGTAAGCACGAGTAGAAAGAAACTTTATAGAGATTAACTCTATCGCACGAAATGAATATGAAAAAAATGAAGGAATTCCTAAATGTTGCAGCCTCTTAATTATAGATGTGGCGCTCTTCACACTGATAACTAGGACTCTACAGACAAGGCTTCATAGACTCCCTAGGACTCTTGAACTCTGTGCTTTGATACCAAGTTTGTCACACCCTGAGCCTACACCCTAGACGTGGTCGGCACTCTAGAACCATTGTTGGTCCCAAGCGAACCCTTGGCCTGGCTTACTTACTCAGCGGAAGACTTTAAGCATTAAGAAAAGAACTCAAATGAAAGATAACTTAACTGTCTAAAACTAAACTCATAATGTTTTAAAAATAAACATTTAACTTAGCTAAAAAGGCAACTCAAAAACTGAACATAAGTCAATAACAAGATAAAGACAAATGAACTAACTAACAGTCTATCTATGAAGCCTCTAATAACTGAGATGGATGTCAAGACAAGACCCATGACATACTAATGAACTAAATACTGAAAAGCAATAAAAAGAGATCCTACAGAAGCAAGGAGGCTCACCAACAAACTCTGAATGCTCAAACTAGATCAACGAGGCACTGGATGTTGATCTTGGTTACCTGCGTCTGCATCATAATACGATGCAGGCCAACTGGCATCAGTACATTGAATATATGAGTATGCGAGTTGGAAAGCTAAACAATACATAGGCTTGAAAAGATTCTCAAAGAAACACTTACCTTAGCTCTTCTCAACTCATGAATAACTCAACTCATAATAAAGCAATAGGACACATGCAATATATGAAAAACTTTATAAAAGGATAAAAGCAACTTAGTTCGTTAAAGAAAATGCAATAACAAACTCAACTTTACTCTTATAATAAAGTAATATAGTTTTTGTGGGAGATTCTCTAACCGAAAACCACCACTATGAGCCTAAGTGGTGATACAGCGTCTTGCCCACGCTGCCAGAACTGTCCTATACTTTGCCATCATATAGAACTCTTAACTTAGTTGATCCACTAGTCCACGCTAAAAGCATCTTAAGGAGTCATCTAAAAAGTATGATCCTTTACTACCCATGATGGCTACATGGTTTATGGAGACTTGAGTTAATATGAACTCGCATCCCTATATCGATGCTCAATACTACTCCCAAAATATACTTAGTTCATATGTTTTTAAAACAAACTTCTTTCTTTGGTTTGAGATAATTACTCAAAACTTAGCTTACAAGCTCTCTTTGAATCGATGTTCCCTTTTCTTACTCAAATGTGAAAACATTTATAAACTTTTTGGGAATACTTAGCTTCCTTATTGCTTTTTGAGAAATGAACTCAACTATTTACTCTTTGCTTAACTTGAAACTTAAGTCTTAAAACAAAGTTAAAACATTCGTTAAAGATTTTTGAAAACATTATAAACTTTGCTTTGACATGCTTTTTAACTTCTAGACTTGACTCTTAACTTCTCTTGACTTTGATCCTAACTTTCCTTGAATTGAATTATAGATTCAAGGTTCATGATCTCATGTTTATGGATAATTTCATGATATTTAGATGTACCTTAGAGTGTTGGAATCAACTAGAAAATATAGGTACATTGCTAAGGAACAAGTACGTAAAGGTGGGGAAGAAATTGAGAGAATTGGCGTCCATGGCGCTCTCAGAGGCACGGGGCGCCAGCCCTCAAAGTTCAGAGAGCTTGCTGTGGCGCTCTGGCTGGCGCGGCGTGCCAGAGCCCAAAGTTCAGAGGAACTTTTGTGGCGCTCTGGGAGGCGCAGCCCCCCAGCCCCCTCCCTAGAAAACTCCGAACTTTCTTCTTCGTTTTTCAACTCTAAACCCTCTAATTTCACTTCGTTCTTTCCCCAAACAATTAGAATCATTAATACCCTCAATATATAATAGACTCAGCTCTAAATTTTACCCGGAAAGATGAATCAAATCATCAAGAAACTTCAACAACACAACCCACAAGAATTCAACGAAACTTTTAACAATGTTCATCAAGAACTCAATTTCTAAACTTTCAAAGACTTAAATTCACTGAATTGAATCATGGTTGGCGTGTGTCTGAACTAACCCAATGCTATGTGATCTCACATACCTTTTAGGGATCACCCCCGACAAAATACACAATCTAACCTCGAAGAAATCGACGAATCTTGAACGTTCTTCTCCTTTCTACTCTTTTCTCCTCTTCTCCAAGCCCTAGCGTGAAAATCACTTTTCTAAAACTGACTAAAATCAGACTTTACCCCAATTAAACTCCTAAAAAAGAATTAAAATAATTAGGTAAGGAAAAGACTAAAGTACCCTTCCAAAATCCGGAATAGTCTTTCCTTAATCCAACAGCCCAACTTCCCATGGACATAACTTACTCATACAAACTCGGAATCGTGCAAACTCGGCAGCTTTGGAAAGATCATTTCAAGAGCTTTCCAACCATATCTAGAAGTACACCTAATTCATCTTGAGCTAGGAGTTATGGCCGTTTGAAGTTGACCAAAAGTCACTTTTCTTAACTAAAACAAATTTTCCAGATTTTCATTCTTTCCAAAAATGACTATTTCCAATTATTAGCTTCTTCCCAGTTATTTCAAATTGCGGGATGTTACAATTACAACCCATCATTCAAAGAAAAGATGTAAAATAAATAAAATAGAAAGAAAAGATAAAACTCTAAATCAAAAGTTAATTTCTATATTCATCCTCCTCCCTCTAATAATTATTGTTATGGACTATTTATAAATGTAGGAAACCCTGAATAAAATAATTGAGTCCAAAACAAATTAGGAACCAAAACCTAAAAGGATTCCGCGTGAAACAGTTTATGCATATTTCCGCCGCTTCAGTTGCGTGTCTGCAAATGTTGACACGTGGCAGCAGTATTTTTCAATTCAAATTATGATTCTTTACAACTTTTATATAATATATATATTATTATAATCAATTTAATCCATTAAGTTGCCTGATTGATTTTCTTCTTTAACATTCCATATTTAATTCGCTTTAGCTCCAAATTTCTTCTTCACACCAATTTAATCCTACAAATAAAATATATTATTAAGCACAATTCATAAAATTCATGCTCAAAAAGGACAAATATAAATAATAAATGTGAGGAAAATAATGATTAAAAATATATATTTTGGCCTCACATCATGAGCCATGACATATGAAATTGTAGTTCAATCAGTTTCTTGCAAATGCCACAAATTTTGTATCATTTAATGTTGAAAGTAAAGCATTATGACAATTTTACCAGAGACTAGTGTAGCCTGAATAAGAGAAACTTCGAACTTTCATAATTATGGCTTTAGATGTTAGTTTCGGGTATAGAAAAACTCTATTTCACGGTTCATACCTCATTTGAACTTATAAATACCTATAATTATCCATTCGCACTAACACACATAATTTATTAAATTATCACAAACACCCATAAATAATTTTAGTAAAAAAACTACATGCAATCAATGTGTGCCACTGTTGAAGGCAAACAATGTTTACTACTATATCTTTTAGTACCTAATGAATTAGGTGAGCCATGACATATAAAATTGTAGGTCAATCAGTTTTCTTTCAATTGATTCAAATTTTGTATCATTTAAGGTTGAAACTAAAGCATTATGACCATTTTACCAGAGACTAGTATAGTGGGAATAAGTGAATTTTCGAACGTTAATAATTTTGATTTTATATGACAGTTTCAGGTATAGAAAAACTCTATTTTACGATCCATACCTCATTTGAACTTATAAATACCTATAATTACCCATTCCAACTAATACACATAATTTATTTAATCATCACAAACACCCACAAAAAATATTGGTCAAAAACCTACATTAAATCAATATGTGCCTCTCTTGAAGGCAAACAATGTTTACTACCATATCTTTTAGTACGTAATGAATTAGGAAAGACATGACATATGAAATTGTAGGTTATTGAGTTTTTTCTAGAATGCCACCAATTTTGTATCATTTAATGATTACAGTAAAGCATTATGACCATTTTACAGAAGACTAGTGTAGTGTTAATAAGAGAAACTTTGAACGTTCATAATTTTGGCTTTAGATATTAGTTTCGGGTATAGAAAAACTCTATTTCATCATCCATACCTCATTTGAACTTATAAATACCTATAATTACCCATTCGAACTAACAAACATAATTTATCAAATCATCACGAACACTCACAAAAACTTTTGGTCAAAAAACTACATGCAATCAATGTGTTCCTCTCTTGAAGGAAAACATTGTTTACTACCACATCTTTTTGTACGTAATGAATTAGGTGAGCCATGCCATATGAAATTGTAGGTCAATGAGTTTTCTTTCAAATGCCACCAATTTTATATCATTTAATGTTAAAAGCAAAGCATTATGACCATTTTACCAGAGACTAGTGTAGTTTGAATAATAGAAACTTCGAACGTTCATAATTTTGGGTTTAGATGTTAGTTTCGGGTATAGAAAAACTCTATTTCACGTTCCATACCTCATTTGAACTTATAAATACCTATAATCACTCATTCCCAGTAACAAACATAATTTATTAAATCATCACAAATACCCACAAAATAATTTGGTCAAAAAACTACATGCAATTAATGTGTGCTTCTCATGAAGGAAAACATTGTTTACTACCATATCTTTTAGTACGTAGTGAATTAGGTGAGCCATGACATATGAAATTGTATGTCAATGAGTGTTCTTTCAAATGCCACCAATTTTGTACCATTTAATTTTTAAAGTAAAGCTTTATGATGATTTTACTAGAGACTAGTGTAGTGTAAATAAGAGAAACTTTGAACGTTCATAATATTGGCTTTAGATGTTAGTTTCAGGTATAGAAAAACTCTATTTCACTGCCCATACCTCATTCGAACTTATAAATACCTATAATTACCCATTAGAACTAACACAAAAAATTTAATAAATCATAACAAAAACCCACAAAAAAGTTTTGGTAAAAAACTACATGCAATCAATGTGTGCCTCTCTTGAAGGCAGACAATGTTCACTACCATATCTTTTAGTACGTAATAGATTAGGTGAGCCATGACATATGAAATTGTAGGTCAACGAGTTTTCTTTCAAATGCCACCAATTTTGAATCATTTAACATTTAAAGTAAAGGATTTGACCATTTTACAAGAGACTAGTGTAGAGTAAATAGGAGAAACTTCGAACGTTCATAATTTTGGCATTAGATGTCAGTTATGGGTATAGAAAAACACTATTTCATGGTCCATACCTCAGTTGAACTTGTAAATACCTATAAGTACACATTCGAACAAACAGACATAATTTATTAAATCATCCGAAACACGCACAAAAAAATATAAAAAAACTACATGCAATTTATGTGTGCCTCTCTTGAAGGCAAACAATGTTTGCTACCATATCTTTTAGTACGTAATGAATTACATGAGCCATGACATATGAAATTGTAGGTCAATGAGTTTTCTTTCAAATGAGATCAAATTTGTATCATTTAATGTTGAAAGTAAAGAATTATGACCATTTTACTAGAGAGAAGAGTATTGTGAATAAAAGAAACTTCGAATGTTCATAATTTTGGCTTTAGATATTAGTTTCGGGTATAGAAAAACTCTATTTCACCATCCATACCTCATTTGAACTTATAAATACCTATAATTACCCATTCGAACTAACACATATAATTTATAAAATCATCACAAACACCCACAAAAATTTGGTTCAAAAAACTATATGCAATAAATGTGTGCCTCTCTTGAAGGCAAATGATGTGTAATACCATATCTTTTTGTACATAATTAATTAGGTGAGCCATGACATATGAAATTGTAGGCCAATGAATTTTCTTTCAAATGTGACCAATTTTGTATCATTTAATAATGAAAGTAAAGCATTATGACCATTTTACTAGAGACTAAAGTACTGTGAATAAAAGAAACTTTGAACGTTCATAATTTTGGCTTTAGATGTTAGTTTCGGGTATAGAAAAACTTTATTTCACAATCCATACCACATTTGAACTTATAAATACCTATAATTACCTATTTGCACTAACACACATAATTTTTTAATCATCATAAACATCCACAAAAAAAAATTGGTCAAAAAACTACATACAAACAACGTTTATTACCATATCTATTAGTACGTAATGAATTAAGTGAGCCATGATATATGAAATTGTAGGTCAATGAGTTTTCTTTCAAATGCCACAAATTTTTATCATTTAATATTGAAAGTAAAGC
>NW_026020426.1:967236-1059019 GCF_900185275.1 Solanum verrucosum
GACCGTCAATGGGCACCGTGGTTCCACACTTGGTAAGATTTCCCTGATTTGTCCTCAACACCATGCCTGCTGATCTACGGTCATAACCTACGGACCGTGAATGGACCTACGGTCCGTAGATCACCTCCGTGGATGCCTTTTTCTGCATTTCTTTCACCTGTCTCTAAACTTCCGCGCCTGAACACTTTTCCTACAAAACATGATAAAAACACATAAAAACCAATATAAAAAGGCCCTAGACACACACAACTTATAAGTGAAATGTATTAGAAATACCGTAAACTCACGGTATATCACCCTCTAACAAAAATAATTTACTAAATCATCACAAACACCCACAAAAAAGTTTGGTCAAAAAACTACATGCAATCAATCTGTGCCTCTCTTGAAGGCAAATAATTTTACAACCATATCTTTTAGTACGTAATAAATTAGGCGAGCCATGACATATGAAATTGTAGGTCAATGAATTTTCTTTCAAATTCCACAAATTTTGTATCATTTAATATTCAAAGTAAAGCATTATGACAATTTTATCAGAGACTAGTGTAGTGTAAATAAGTGAAAATTCGAACGTTCATAATTTTGGATTTAGATGTTAGTTTTTGTAATAAAAAACTTTATTTCATGGTCCATACCTCATTTGAACTTATAAATACCTATAATTAGCCATTCGAACTAACACACATAATTTATTAAATCATCACAAACACCCACAAAAAGTTTTTGTCAAAAAATTACATGTAATCATTGTGTGCCTCTCTTGAAGGCAAACAATGTTTACTACCATATCTTTTAGTACGTAATGAATTCGGTGAACCATGACATATGAAATTGTAGGTCAATGAGTTTTCTTTCAAATTCCACCAATTTTGTATCATTTAATGTTCAAAGGAAAGAATTATGACCATTTTACCAGAGACTAGTGTAGTGAGAATAACAAAAATTTTGAACGTTCATAATTTTGGCTTTAGATGTTTGTTTCGTGTATAAAAAAACTCTATTTCACGGTCCATACCTCATTTGAACTTATAAATACCTATAATTAGCCATTTGCACTAACACACATAATGTATTAAATTATCACAGACACCCACATAAAATTTTGGTCAAAAAACTACATGCAATCAATGTATGCCTCTCTTGAAGGCAAAGAAGATTTACTACCATATCTTTTAGTACGTAATGAATTAGGTGAGCCATGACATATTAAATTGCAGGTCAATGAGTTTTCAAATGCCACCAATTTTGTATCATTTAATATCGAAAGTAAAGCATTATGACCATTTTACTAGAGACTAATGTAGTGTAAATAAGAGAAACTTCGAACGTTCATAATTTTGGCTTTAGATGTTAGTTTCGGGTATAGAAAAACTCTATTTCACGGTCCATACCTCATTTGAACTTATAAATACCTATAATTAATCATTTGCACTAACACACATAATGTATTAAATCATCACAGACACCCACATAAAATTTTGGTCAAAAAACTACATGCAATCAATGTATGCCTCTCTTGAAGGCAAAGAAGATTTACTACCATATCTTTTAGTACGTAATGAATTAGGTGAGCCATGACATATGAAATTACAGGTCAATGAGTTTTCAAATGCCACCAATTTTGTACCATTTAATGTCGAAAGTAAAGCATTATGACCATTTTACTAGAGACTAGTGTAGTGTAAATAAGAGAAACTTCGAACGTTCATAATTTTGGCTTTAGATGTTAGTTTCGGGTATAGAAAAACTATATTTCACGGTCCATACCTCATTTAAACTTATAAATACCTATAATCACTGATTCTAACTTACACACATAATTTATTAAATCATCACTGTCAATCCCCAAGCCTACACCCGGGGCGGGACTGCCACTCGAGAACTATTGTTGGCCCCAAGCGAACCCTTAGCCTGGATTACTTACTTAGCAGAAGACTTCAAAACATTATACAAGGATTCAATGCATCTCTATTCAACTGTTTAATAAAATAACTTAGAACGTTTAAAGGTCAAACATTCGACTATGCCAAAGTGGTAACTCAAGTCTTAACATATGACATAACAAGGTAAAGACAACTGAACTACTAAATGTCTATGAAGCCTCTAAAACAAGTGGGATGTCAGGACAAGACCCCGATCATCCTAACAACTAAAGTACTAAAGCAATGTAAAAGGAGCCCTATGGAAAGCAAGGAGGCTCACCAACTGACTATGAGTGCTCAATTGGATCAACGAGGCACTGGATGATAATCCTGGTTACCTTTGTCAGCATCATAAAATGATGCAGGCTAAATGGCATCAGTACATTGAATGTACGAGTATGCGAGGGGAAAACTGAACATAACATAAGCTTAATAAGAATTTGAAAGAAGCACTTACCTTGGCTTTACTCAACTCATGAATAACTCAACTCAAATGAAAAGTAAAACAACAATAATAGTGCAGTTTATACAAAGCATTTAAAACAGTAGGTAGAAACTCAATTTATTAAAGGAACACAATAACAACTGATCAGTTTACATATAAAGTAATATAATACTGTGGGAGTTTCTCTAACCGACAACCACCACTATGAGCCTAAGTGGTGATACATCATCTTGCCCATGCTGCCAGAACTGTCCTATATTTTGCCGTCATATAAAACGTCTTAACTAAGTAGATCCACTAGTCTATGCTAAAAAGCACTAAGGAATCATCTAAAAAGTATGATCATTCTCTACCCATGATGGCTACATGGTTTATGGAGGCTTGAGTTATTATGAACTCGTGTCCCAATATAGGTGCTCAATACTACTCCCAAAAATATACTTAGCTCATATGTTTTAAAAACAAAACTATTTCTTTGGTTTGAGATAATTACTCAAAACTTAGCTTAAAAGCACTTCTTGGAAATCGGTGTTTCCCTTCTTGCTCAAATGTGAAAAACATTTTTAACTCTTGGGAATACTTAGTTCCTGTATAATCTCTGAAGAAAAGAACTTTTCTCTTATTCCTTTCTCAACTCAAAGCTTAAGTCTTAAAACAAAATTAAAACATTTGTAAAAGACTTTTGGAAAACTTTATGAACTTCTCTTGACTTGACTCTTAACTTTCCTTGAATTGAATTATGGATTCAAGGATTGTGATCTATAATAGGAAAGATGTCGTGATGTTTTGGAGTGCTTTTAGATAGTTAATCATGAGAAAAGATCAAGAAATCACTGTCTGGAAGCAAGTCCGCGAAGCGGAGATGCATTTAAATATTTGGTCGCGAAATAAATTTTGAGGCAGAACGGTCCGTGACCACTCCGTGATGCAAAGGAGATTTCCCCAAATCTGAGGAACAGGTCCGCGTCACGGACCTGGTGCCCAGATTCTACTGACTTTTCCTTCTTCATTTTTTACAACCCCAAATCGTCTAAACTCGACTATTTTTCTCAAATTCTCTTTAGATTCAGATACCCAGTAAATGTACCCAAGAACCTAACTCAAAACAACTCCAAAACTCGATGCGATAATCTCAAGAACTCCTCAATTCAACCCAATTCAAGAACAAAAAATAAATTCAAGAACACATATCAAGAACATCAAACTTTCAACCCTTTTTAGGACGAATTTCCCTGAACTAAACATGATTGGGGTGTGGGTGAATGAAACCAACGCTATGAAAGTCTCACATACCTCGTAGGGATCACCCCTTGACGAAATCCACAATTTTAGCTCCGAGAATTTGACGATTCTTGCTTCTTCTCCTCTTTTCTCCTCTTCCTTTCTCTTCTCTAAAAACCCTAACTAAATATTGTAAAGCATAAACTAACCAAGTTCAGTTTAGATGCCAACTAATTACCAAAAATGAAATTAAAATAATATGCTATGGAAATGACCAAAACACCCTTTCAAAATCCGGATTGGACTTTCCTTATCCAACCAGCCCAACTTCCAGTGGGAATATATCACTCATACGAACTCGGAATCGCGCAAACTCGGCGGCGTTGGAAAGATAATTCCAAGATATTTCCTACAGTAACTAGAAGCACACCTAACTCATCCTGATCTAGGAGTTATGGTCATTTGAAGTTGACCAAAACTCATACTTAACTCAATTTAGCCAGAAGAATTCCAGATTTACATTATTACAAAAAATAACTCTTTCTAATTCTAGATCATTCTAGTTCTTTCAAAGAGCGAAGTGTTACGATCAAAAACACCCACAAAAAAATTGGTCAAAAAACTACATACAATCAATGTGTGCCTTTCTTGAAGGCAAATGAGGTTTACTACCATATCTTTTAGTACGTAATAAATTAGGTGAGCCATGACATATGAAATTGTAGGTCAATGAGTTTTCTTTCAAATGCCACCAATTTTGTATCATTTAATGTCGAAAGTAAAGCATTATGACCATTTTACCAGAGACTAGTGTAGTGTAAATAAGAGAAACTTCGAACATCCAAAATTTTGGCTTTAGATGCTAGTTTCGGGTATAGGAAAACTCTATTTCATGGTACATACCTCATTTGAACTTATAAATACCTATAATTACCCATTCGCACTAACACACATA
Source organism: Solanum verrucosum (assembly GCF_900185275.1). Classification (NCBI taxonomy): domain Eukaryota; kingdom Viridiplantae; phylum Streptophyta; class Magnoliopsida; order Solanales; family Solanaceae; genus Solanum; species Solanum verrucosum. Next base: position 971,783 of record NW_026020426.1, read on the forward strand.
ATTTATTAAATCATCACAAACACCTACAAAAAATTTGGTCAAAAAACTACATACATTCAATTTGTGCCTCTCTTCAAGGCAAACAATGTTTACCACCATATCTTTTAGCACGTAATGAATTAGGTGAGCCATGACATATGAAATTCTAGGTCAATGAGTTTTCTTTCAAATTCCACCAAGTTTGTATGATTTATTATTTGAAGTAAAGCATTATGATTATTTTACAAGAGACTAGTGTAGTGTAAATACGATAAACTTCGAACGTTCAAAATTTTGCCTTTAGATGTTAGTTTCAAGTACAAGAAAACTCTATTTCACGGTCCATACCTCATTTGAACTTATAAATACCTATAATTACCCATTCGTACTAACACACATAATTAATTAAATCATCACAAACACCAACAAAATATTTTGGTCAAAAAACTACATGCAATCAATGTGTGCCTCTCATGAAGGCAAACAATGTTTACTACCATATCTTTTAGCACGTAATGAATTAGGTGAACCATGACATATGAACATTGTAGGTCAATGAGTTTTCTTTCAAATTCCACCAATTTTATATAATTTAATGTTGAAAGTAAAGCATTATGACCATTTTGCCAAAGACTAGTGTAGTGTGAATAAGAGAAACTTCAAACGTTCATAATTTTGGCTTAAGATGTTAGTTTCGGGTATAAAAAAACTCTATTTCACGGTCCATACCTCATTTGAACTTATAAATACCTATAATTACCCATTCGCACTAACACACATAATTTATTAAATCATCACAAACACCTACAAAAATTTTGGTCAAAAAACTACATACATTCAATTTGTGCCTCTCTTCAAGGCAAACAATGTTTACCACCATATCTTTTAGCACGTAATGAATTAGGTGAGCCATGACATATGAAATTCTAGGTCAATGAGTTTTCTTTCAAATTCCACCAAGTTTGTATGATTTATTATTTGAAGTAAAGCATTATGATTATTTTACAAGAGACTAGTGTAGTGTAAATACGATAAACTTCGAACGTTCAAAATTTTGCCTTTAGATGTTAGTTTCAAGTACAAGAAAACTCTATTTCACGGTCCATACCTCATTTGAACTTATAAATACCTATAATTACCCATTCGCACTAACACACATAATTAATTAAATCATCACAAACACCAACAAAATATTTTGGTCAAAAAACTACATGCAATCAATGTGTGCCTCTCATGAAGGCAAACAATGTTTACTACCATATCTTTTAGCACGTAATGAATTAGGTGAACCATGACATATGAACATTGTAGGTCAATGAGTTTTCTTTCAAATTCCACCAATTTTATATAATTTAATGTTGAAAGTAAAGCATTATGACCATTTTGCCAAAGACTAGTGTAGTGTGAATAAGAGAAACTTCAAACGTTCATAATTTTGGCTTAAGATGTTAGCTTCGGGTATAAAAAAACTCTATTTCACGGTCCATACCTCATTTGAACTTATAAATACCTATAATTACCCATTCGCACTAACACACATAATTTATTAAATCATCACAAACACCTACAAAAATTTTGGTCAAAAAACTACATACATTCAATTTGTGCCTCTCTTCAAGGCAAACAATGTTTACCACCATATCTTTTAGCACGTAATGAATTAGGTGAGCCATGACATATGAAATTCTAGGTTAATGAGTTTTCTTTCAAATTCCACCAAGTTTGTATGATTTATTATTTGAAGTAAAGCATTATGATTATTTTACAAGAGACTAGTGTAGTGTAAATACGATAAACTTCGAACGTTCAAAATTTTGCCTTTAGATGTTAGTTTCAAGTACAAGAAAACTCTATTTCACGGTCCATACCTCATTTGAACTTATAAATACCTATAATTACCCATTCGCACTAACACACATAATTAATTAAATCATCACAAACACCAACAAAATATTTTGGTCAAAAAACTACATGCAATCAATGTGTGCCTCTCATGAAGGCAGACAATGTTTACTACCATATCTTTTAGCACGTAATGAATTAGGTGAACCATGACATATGAACATTGTAGGTCAATGAGTTTTCTTTCAAATTCCACCAATTTTATATAATTTAATGTTGAAAGTAAAGCATTATGACCATTTTGCCAAAGATTAGTGTAGTGTGAATAAGAGAAACTTCAAACGTTCATAATTTTGGCTTAAGATGTTAGTTTCGGGTATAAAAAAACTCTATTTCACGGTCCATACCTCATTTGAACTTATAAATACCTATAATTACCCATTCGCACTAACACACATAATTTATTAAATCATCACAAACACCTACAAAAAATTTGGTCAAAAAACTACATACATTCAATTTGTGCCTCTCTTCAAGGCAAACAATGTTTACCACCATATCTTTTAGCACGTAATGAATTAGGTGAGCCATGACATATGAAATTCTAGGTCAATGAGTTTTCTTTCAAATTCCACCAAGTTTGTATGATTTATTATTTGAAGTAAAGCATTATGATTATTTTACAAGAGACTAGTGTAGTGTAAATACGATAAACTTCGAACGTTCAAAATTTTGCCTTTAGATGTTAGTTTCAAGTACAAGAAAACTCTATTTCACGGTCCATACCTCATTTGAACTTATAAATACCTATAATTACCTATTCGCACTAACACACATAATTTATTAAATCATCACAAACACCCACAAAAAAAATTGGTCAAAAAACTACATGCAATCATTGTGTGCCTCTCTTAAAGTCAAACAATGTTTACTACCATATCTTTTAGTACGTAATGAATTATTCGACCAAGTGTCTCACCTTGGGGTGATCCGGTCTTATTTGTGAGGGAAAAAAATGGTTCTCTTAGAATGTGTATTGATTACCGTCGGTTGAACAAGGTTACTATCAAGAATAAGTATCCTCTTCCGAGAATTGATGATCTCTTCGATCAACTTCAGGGTGCCACTTGTTTTTCTAAGATAGACCTCAGATCTGGCTATCATCAGTTAAGAGTATGAGAAAGCGATATTCCTAAGACAGCTTTTAGGACCCGTTATGGTCATTGTGAGTTCCTAGTTAGGTTTGACCAATGCTCCTGCAACATTCATGGACCTTATGAACAGAGTATTCAAGCCTTATTTAGATATGTTTGTTATCGTATTCATTGATGACAGTCTAATCTATTCGAGGAATGAGGAAGATCATGCTAGTCATCTGAGAATAGTCCTTCAAACTCTCAAGGATAAGGAGTTATATGCTAAGTTTTCTAAGTATGAATTTTGGCTTGAGTCTCAGACATAGGAGGTGGTTGGATTTACTTAAGGATTATGACATGAGTATTCTCTATCACCCAGGTAAGGCTAATGTCGTTGTTGATTCCTTGAGTAGATTGTTTATGGGTAGTACTGCCCATTTTGAGGAAGACAAGAAAGAGTTAGCTAAAGATGTGCACAGACTTACGCGATTGGGAGTTCGTTTAATAGATTGGAATGAAGGAGGAGGGGTGGTGATGAATGGGGCTGAATTGTCACTAGTGTCTGAAATAAAAGAGAAACAAGACCAAGATCCTATTTTTCTTGAATTGAAGTCAAATGTTCATAAGGAAAAAGTGATGGCTTTTGAACAAGGAAGATATGGTGTATTGAGTTATCAAGGTAGATTGTGTGTGCCAAGGGTGGATAAACTTCAAGAGAGGATCACGGAGGAAGCTCATAGCTTCAGATATTCTATCCATCCGGGTTCCATAAAGATGTATTGCGACTTGAGAGAAGTCTAATGGTGGAGTAGTATGAAAAAAGGCATTGCAGAGTTCGTTGCTAAGTGTCTGAATTGCTAACAAGTTAAGGTAGAGCACCAGAGGCCCGACGGTATGGCTCAGAATATTGAGATTCTAAAATGGAAGTGGGAGATGATTAATATGGACTTTATTACTGGTTTTTCGCGATCTCACAGGCAGCATGATTCCATTTGGGTAATTGTAGATTGAATGACTAAATCAGCCCACTTTTTTGCCGGTAAAGACTACTCATTCAGCAAAGGATTATGCCAAGTTATATATTCAAGAGGTAATTAGACTTCATGGAGTTCCAGTGTCGATTATTTCAGGTAGAGGTGCACAATTCTGGAAGTCTTTCAAGAAAGGTTTGAGTTTGAAAGTGAATTTGAGTACTGTTTTTCATCCTCATACGGATGTCTCAAACTTTAGAAGATATGTTGAGGACTTGTGTGATCGATTTCAAGGGTAATTGGGATGATCACCTACCTCTCATTGAGTTTGCTTATAACAATAGTTACCACTCTAGAATCCAAATGGCTCCGTATGAGGCTCTCTATGGGAGAAGATGCATATCTCCTATTGGATGGTTTGAGGTTGGTGAATCTGGGTTGATAGGACCAACTTTATTCGTCAAGCTATGAAAAAAGTGAAGGTTATTCAAGAGAGATTGAAATAGCGCAAAGTCACCAGAAATCCTATACAGATGTTAGGAGAAGAGACTTAGAGTTTGAATGAGATGATTGGGTTTATTTGAAGGTTTCACCCATGAAGGGTGTTATGAGATTTGGTAAGAAGGGGATGCTTAGTCCCCAATATATTGGTCCTTACAGAATATCCAAGAGGATCGATAATGTGGCTTAAGAATTAGAGTTACCGCAAGAGTTAGCAACGGTCCATCCAGTATTTAACATTTCTATGTTAAAGAAGTGTATGGGCTATCCTTCACTTATCATACCTATTGAATATATTGGTATTAAGGATAGCTTATCTTATGAGGAGGTTCTTGTTCAGATTCTAGACTGCCAGGTTCGCAAGTTGAGGACCAAGGAAGTAGCATCACTCAAGGTTCTATGGAGAAATCAGTTTAATGAGGAAGCTAGTTCGGAAGCTGAGGATGACAAGAAGAAGAGATACCCACATCTCTTTGAGTCCGGAGAAATTCCAAATTAAGGTACTAATCCTTTTTTGGCATTTATTTTAAGTTGACATGTTGTGTTATATATTGATTGTTGGATGTTTGAGCTGAATGTTAGATGTTACACCCTTAGCCTACTTAGAGTAATCTCATTCGAGGACGAATAATCCCAAGGGAGTGATATTGTAACATCCCTCCTTAGAAAGAATTATTTTTGGAAAGAGTAAATTTGGAAATTTTGGCAAGTTATGCTAAGTGTAAGTTTTGTGTCAACTTCAACCGATCATAACGTTTAGTACATGATGAGTTAGATGGGCTATAAGATTTCAAATAAAAGGTCTTAGAATCCTCTTTCTAACGCCACCGAGTTTGCTAATTTTTGAGCTCGTATGAGGGAGATATGATTGTTTGAAGTCGGGCTGTCTATTTAAGGAAAGTTACCCTGATTTAAGAGGGATATTTTGGCATGTTCCTTACCCAATCAAGTTATTTCGTTTTTAGTAATTAATTAGGGGTCTAAACTGATTTGGTTCATTTTACACAATCTAAATTAACTCCTAGGGTTTAAGAATAGTTCAAGAAGAGAAGAAAAAGAGAAAAGTCAAGGCGTTCTTGGAGATTTCTTGCAGAATCGAAGGTCCTTTCGCCAAGGGTTGACCCCTAAAGAGGTATGTGAGTTCACATAGCGTTGGGTTCGTTCACCCACGCGCCAATCATGTTACTTTCAGCGAAATTTGTTTCTTAAAGTTGATTGATTTGAGTTCTTGTTGAGTATTCTTGAAATACCTTTCATAATCTTGATTGTTGAGGTTTTGATGAATTCTTGAGATAAGTGTTAGTGTTTCAAGTGTAGTTTTGAGTAGATTATCATATACTATTGTTAGGTATTCGAATCTAAGGAAAGAAACCATTCGTTTCTAGGCAAATTGGGGTTAGAAAATGAAGAAGGAAAAAGTCGGGTAGAAATCGACATGCAAGTCCACGTCGCAGACTTGCTCCCCCAGTGAACAAAATTCCCCTCCGCATAGCGGAGAGGACGCGGACTCCACTATTTCAAAATTATTTTGTGACCAATTATTAAAATGTATCTCTACGTCGCGGACTTGCTCCCAAACAGTGTTTTATTGATCGTTTCTCATGATTTACTATCTAAAACACTCTTAATCATCAAAATATCCTTCCTATCACAAATCATAACCTTGAATTCATAATTCTAATTCAAGGTAGAGTTAAGAGTCAAGTATTGAGAGTTCTTCGAGTCATTTCAAAACTCTTTTACAATTGTTTTAAACTTGTTTTAAGACTTGAGCATTTAGTTGAGTAAGAGTAAGAGAGAAGTTCATTTTCTTAAAACGATATATGGGAACTAAGTATTCCCAAAGAGTAAATGTTTTTCACATTTAAGATGAGAGGAAACACTGATTTCCAAAAGAGTTTTCATGAGTAGTTTTGAGTTCCATCTCTTTTAAGATATAGATTTTTGTGTAATAATCTCAAACCACAGAGAAAGAGTTATGTTTTTAAACATATGAGCTGAGTATATTTTGGAAGTAGTATTGAGCACCGATATGGGGACGAGTTCATAATAACTCAAGTCTCCATAAATTATGTAGCCAACGTGGGTAGAAAGGATCATACTTTTTAGATGATGGCTTAATGATTTTAAGCATAGCTTAGTGAATCCACTTAGTTGAGACATTCTATATCCCGGCAAGTTATAGGATTGTTCTGGCAGCGTGGGTGATACGTTGTATCATCATATAGCTCATAGTGATGATTGTCGGTTAGAGAATCTCCCAACAGAGCTTATTTTTGTATTCTTAAATACAACTGAGATATTATTGTATTTTCCAATACTTCGAGATGTTATCTACTGTTTTAAATGTTTTATATAAACTGCATCGTTATTGTTGTTTTATTTCTGCATTGAGTTGAGTATCCATGAGTTGAGTAAAGATAAGGCAAGTGTTTCTTTCATATTCCAATTCAAGCTTACGTATTGTTTAGATTTTCCCTCACATGCTCGTACATTCAATGTACTTATATCATTTGGTCTGCATCGTTTTATGATGCAGATACAGGTAACCAGGATCAGCATCGAGCACCTCGTTGATCCAGTCGAGCATTTCAGAGTCATTTGGTGAGCCTTCTTGCTTTCCGGAGGATCCTTTTTATGTTGCTTTGTCATTTCAGTTGGTATTAAAGGCTTCATAGACAGATAGTTATTGTTCAGTAGTATTTTCATTTTCATTTCGTTTATGTTGAGACTCGCGTTGCCACTTTGGCTAGTTAAATGTTTATTTCTAAAACATTCTAAGTTTATTTTGAGACGGTTCAGTAAAGTTGCATTTGATTTCTCTTATTAATGCTTAAAGTCTTCTGCTGAGAGTCTAGCCAGGCCGAGGGTTCGCTTGGGTCCAATAATGGTTCTCGAGTGCCAGTCTTCTCCAGGGTGTAGGCTCGGGGCGTGACATTAATACCATGAAAGCATGACATATAATATTTTTCCACATCATTTGTTCTTGGACCGCACCCCTTGATGAATATATATTCATATTAAAAAAGAATATAGTATTACAAAGATCAAACTCACTGTCAGTAGGTTTTTGAACGGTTGGGGATTGCTCTACTGACGTATACATATTAGGTATTTGTTTTGATCAACGTGATTAGCAAAAGTTTCAGAACTACGAAGAAATAAAGATAAAGAATCATTCCAAATACAAGTTATATCAAACATGGGATGTTCAACAGATGTAAAATTACTTGGACATCGATTAGAGATAATCACTAGGTCTTTCACATCACAAATACCTATTATTATTTTCAAATTTTGGTTGCCCTTTGGACATTTTTGCAACAAAAAATTATCCTTTAGTGTTCGGACTCTAACACATGGCATAAATTGTACTTAATGACTAAGATCTATATAATTAAAACAAAGCTTTATTTATATAGGGAAATAATTAATTAATTTAAACATAATTAGGGTTTTTTTTATTAGTCAAATCTTAGTCATTAAGTTAAATATATATACCATATGTAGTCGGTCTATATAAATAGAAATTTGATGAAAATGGTCAAAACTCAAAAGATTATATTTGGTGTCCTAACTGGTGTGAAGGCATCGGACATGTGAAGTTTACGCCTCTATATATTAGTGCCCCTATTCTCTTTTCACAACTATTCAAAATCTTTACATCACCTCATTTTCCCAATTCCATTCAATTCATCTCCAATGGTGCGATTCATTGTTATTCTACTGCTGCTACTTGTATCTCAGGTCGTCTCATCACACTTCATCGTTGAGACTCTTCCTGGATTTGATGGAAAACTTCCATTTACACTCGAAACGGGGTAAGTAGGTAGTATTAATTTTGTCATTCCGTATATAAATAGACACTAAATTCATGTTATGTTTATTGATCAGTTACATTGGTGTTGGAGAAGAGGGAAAAGTGCAGTTGTTTTATTTCTTCGTAAAATCTGAGAGAGATCCGGAAAATGATCCTCTCATGATTTGGCTCACCGGAGGTCCTGGTTGCTCTGCTCTATCTACCTTTTTTTATGAGATGGGTATGTCAATTTTATCCCTTTTTTCCTTATGCTGCTAAGATATCAGTATGATTCCGATCCCTCGGTGTAAAGTAGTTGCATGTAAGCTAATGATAGAAGTTATGCATACATATATATATACAAGATAGTCTTGATGATTAAGAAAGGAATAAAGATATAAAAAGTATCGAAATTTCTTAGAATCAATTATATATCCTACAAATATAATACAATCAATTTACTATATTTGATAGAGAGAAATTATAGGGCATGATATTCTTCTAAGACGGTTGGCATTGTTGTCATCATAAATTTAGTTTAATTTTCCATAAACTTGATCAACAACAACTCCTGCCAGTCTTTCGAGTTTTAAGTTTTGTGTATGGAGAACAGGAGATTTTAACTATTAGGGCATTCGATATGCAATTAAAGCTAACCAGTTAAATCAACTTTGCATTGATAATCCAAGGCATATGATACATCGATTAAACTAATCTTAACTGAAAAAGTTTTATAGGATAATCAGGCATATGATACATCGATAATCCAAAGCATATGACACATCGATTAAACTACTCATGAATGGAAGTCCACTCTCCTGCAAGTTGAAACTGAATAGATAGTGGGAATAGGAAACAGATCAGGCATTTGTACTATTTCCTATTTTGATGCTATTATTATTATTATTGTGTGTATGAGTATAGTAGGGAGGAATAGTAGTAGTAGTAGAGTAGGACATATTAGATCAGCGTCTCAGAGATGTCACTTGTGAAAACGTCCGTCCAGTTCCAGCAATAAATGAAAAGTGTTTTGGTTTATGTAAAGTAATAAATATCTGTTTCAAATGGGGAATCAGGAGATATGATATTATGTAAAGATCTTCAAGCAAAGTGTGCCTGCAGTTCAATGTAAAATTTTCGGTTTGGCCATTATGGTTTGATATCACAATGACGACTAGTTCAAATCAAATTTGATTTCATTATTATATTCTCACAGTCACATGACGACTTTCATGTGTCTTTACTCCAGATTGCTTGATTTTCTCTTGATTCCCAGATATGCATGTCCTTTCTTTCTTGTGTCTTCATTCTAGATTGCTTGATTTCCTCTAGATTGATCGTCTTTCCTTTTTGACTTCTGTGATGATTTGTTGATTGATTACAACAAATTGTTCTTGCTTTTAAGCTGCTTAATTGATTTACTTGTATTTGGATAACCTTTCATGTGCTGCTCCTGATATCCTGCACACAAGATTTTCCTGGTTAATCTATCATTATTAAAAACTATTTGTAGGCTAACATGAGGAACCATTATAGCAATTTCACTTTATAACGTAGTTTAGTTGACACTCAGTAACTGCCAAAGACATAATTTGGGATGGTTTTAACTTTGAAGTTCGGATATGGAAATAAAACCATTATAGCAAAGTTGTCAATAAATTGCGACAAATAAATATTCAAAACTAGTCAAGATTGGATGAAGGGATCATAAATAATGTTCACTATGTATCAATATATGTACATAAGGTTCAAGCAATAAGGACGATGGCTAAAAGATCAATTTCAGGTTAAGAGTCTCCGAATCTAAGAGATAAAGTTATGCATTAAAGTATTCGTTAGTGTAAGAGGAAATAATAAGATTGTTCTCATGACCTTCATGCTTGGATTATTGTGTCTAAAAATTTAATAAGCTGTAGAAATGACCTTGATGCTTCTTTCAGGTCCTTTAACCTTTGATTATGCAAATTCTAGTGGAAATTTCCCGAAATTGGAGTTGAACTCATATTCTTGGACCAAGGTTTTGTAAGCTTACTCTTTTACAATTTTCTTATGTTTTCATTGTTGCTCGTCTATATAAGCGTAATCTGATTTTCATTTCTAGGTGGCCAACATAATATTTATAGATCAACCTGCTGGCACAGGCTACTCATATGCAAACACTTCAGAAGCTTACAACTGCAGTGATTCCCTCTCTGTAACTCTAACTTACGACTTCCTTAGAAAGGTGAGAGAATTTCAACATTTATTTATCTCACATTTCATGTCTCAATGTCAGTTAGAATTTCATACTCATGCTTCAGGATAAGGTAAACATCTAACCCATGAAACTTTCATAAGTAAATTCATGAGACTGAAATTGTTGTGCTGTAGTGGCTTATGGACCATCCCGAGTATCTCAAGAATCCACTATATGTTACTGGTGGTTCCTACTCAGGCTTCTTTGTTGGACCACTTACTCGCAAAATATACGATGGTATTGTATCTTGTACCTGAGTTCAAGATAAGTCTTTTTGTTATCTTGGTCTCATGAGCTTTTTCTTTCTCTCAAGGTATTGAACTTGGTGACAAGCCTCGAGTGAATATCAAAGTATGAACTCCACTGTGTTCAGTTGCACGCATATTCTTGCTGTTCTTATTGTTGATCCTTCTCATTTTAACTTCTTCTGTCTAACCGGAGGTTTTGGAATGTAGGGATATATACAAGGCAATGCTCAAACAGATAGATACATCGACTTCAATGGTAGAGTCAAATATGCTAATCGTATGGGACTTATTTCAGATAAGATCTATCAGGTATCTAATAGCTTATGTTCTGTACTCTACATTGGGGAAACTAACTTCTAGTTAACAACGGTGTAGATGGAAAAAAAATCACCCCCCCCCCCTCCCAGATATGCTAACAAAGTGAATTCTTTGAATTAAAGAGTAGTTCAACTAGAAATTACTTACAGCTCATTATGATTCTTCAATTAATCTTCGTTGTGTTACCGTGCAGTCCACTAAAGCAAATTGCAATGGGAACTACATTGACGTTGATCCAAATAACATATTATGTCTAAGTGATCTTCAGAAAGTAGAAAGGGTAAGGTATCAAGTTCTGCACTTATAAAATATTAAGATATCTTCAAAGTTAAATTATGCTTAAATAGTCAATCATTGGATGTGATTAGTGTCTCAAGAACATACAAGGGACACATATTTTAGAACCTTGGTGTGACCTTGAATCTTTTATGAGCATTCTCCAAGAAACTCCTACAAATGACCAGTCAGTATTTCCAATTCCAGGACCATGGTGTCGAGTAAGTCTCTGTTTCTCCCACTTAACAAGGCCTCTTAGCATCATGTATTGTGTTAATTCTGTTGGTATATTATACAAGAATTTGATGAGTTAACTTTTTAAACCCAAAAACCAGGAAAAAAATTACATATACTCGTATGTTTGGGCAAACGATAAAGCTGTCCAGAAAGCACTAAACGTTCGTGAGGTATGCAAATACAGTTTTTATTCCTACTGTTTATGTCCAATGCTACCCCCCCCCCCCCCCAGCCGAGAAAGAGAAACCTTTGAATGATATGGTCATGTAAAAAACCCAGGGAACAATATTGGAGTGGGTGAGATGCAATGAAAGCATGCATTATCGAGGTAAGGAGAGAACCGAGTCATATGTGTATGATGTCCCAAGTGCCGTTGATGATCATCGCCATCTCACCAGCAAATCCTGTCGAGCACTAATTTATAGGTATTACTCCAAGATAGCTTTACCTTCTTCATGTTATGTCATTCTTCTAAGTGACCATAATATATCCTGTCGAGACTGTTTGACAATTTTTTTTACTTTGATAGCGGTGACCATGACATGATTGTTCCGCATTTGACCACAGAAGAATGGATAGAAACTTTGAAACTGCCAGTTGTAGATGATTGGGAGCCTTGGATTGTTGACGCTCAAGTTGCAGGGTTGGTTCCTTTCTCTTAGTGCTTTTCTTACTCACCCAATCGATCCTTAACATGTATCAATAGTTAATAATTTTTAAATACTTTGTTTATGTAGATACAAGATGAAGTATTTACAAAATGATTATGAGCTGACATATGCAACTGTTAAGGTAAGGACAATTCCATATTGCAACAACTCTAAACCAACATCATTGCATCTTAATCTTAATTCCTTGAATTAATTTATTTAGGGTGCGGGGCATACAGCTGCTGAATACAAGCCGGAACAATGCCTGTCAATGGTTGATAGGTGGTTTTCTGGTGACCCTCTTTAGTTTCACCCTTGCAAGACATTAATGTACTCATTTGTTTTTCTCGATCGACATAAGTTGCTTCTTTGACAACATATATAGCAACACCAGACATTAAGCATGTGTGTCGTGTAATCTTGACATGGAAAATCACATATTAAAATATATATGATTCGAGGTTGATACTATTTATATTCGTTTGTACTTTGTAGTATGCGAAGTTGGAGAAAGGAAGTACTTGTCGAATTTATTCTTTTTTTTACGAATCAGACCCATGAAAAATTCTAAGTTAAAATATATATCAAGAAAAACGCCTAATAACAGAAGCATATGCTGAATGACTAACATTAGGTATGTTTTTATAGTGTATTCTTGAAGTTTTGATGATAAAAACTCTTTCATATTCCTCAATTACTTAATTTGATTCATTTCAACTTCTCATAATTAGCAAAAATATGTTCCAACTTCTATATTAATTGAAAACTTTAGTGTTCATCCATTACCATCAAAAGAAAGAAAACAAATATTTAAGGAGAATTAATCTTTAAAAAAAGAATATAATATTCAGCTGTTTCAACACATAATAATTGAGTAGGACTGCTGAACTTCTCATTTTACCCCCCCCCCCCTATTATGTAATTCATAATTTATTACTATTATATTAGATATTTAATTTTTGTTTAGATTAATTATTTTATTACATTTTAATTTAGTGTAGGGAAAATGATAATCCAACTTTGTACTTTGGAACTTTTCACTTTTAATAATATAATATATAATATATAATATAATATACTAGTTTTTGGGCACGCACTTTGCGTCTGTATCTCATATCATTGAGTAGATAAGTTTAAAAAATCATATTATTATTTTTAAGTTCTGTGTTTGAGTTATGAAAATATTTAATGCTGATCTTATTCGGTTAGGTCAATGAAGAAAATGTTCTTGTCCCATGAAAAGCCTCAAATACCTTTTTGTACTTTCTGGTTTGCCTCAATGCCTTTTTTTAATTTCTATATTTGGCTCTAACAATAATAATCTTATTATTCATTGACATATACATTCATTATAGTAAGAAATAGATGATAAATTTATACAAAGTAATTGAGAAAAATGAGCATACATCATATATCAACTATTTTCCTTTATTGTTTATTTTAAAGGTGAGGGCTATACATATTTCTATTTTATAAGTCCATTAAAATTATATTTGCTTCGTATGAATATATAATAATTTGCATATATAAGCGATAGACAAACTTAACAAAAACGAACAAACTTTATTTACTAAAGCTAATTGTTATTTGGCAATCAAGGCCAATAACAAAAAAGTTTACAACTCATAGCGACTCACAAAGTTTCATTTTAATTTTGCTAATAATTAAAGTATTAATTTACTTACAAATTCGATAAAAATAAATGTCCAAAAATGTTAAAGAAAAAAATTTAATTCGACGAGAGGGAGTTGCTCGGATGGTAAGCACCCCTCACTTCTAACCCAAAGGTTGCAAGTTTGAGTCACCAAGGGAGCAAAAAAAGGTGGGAGCTCCTAGGGAGGGTAAAAAATAAAAAACTTAATTCGTAGTTACAATTGTACGAAACACCAACACTGAATATTTACTGCTGGAACTTCTGACATTGAGGAAGAGGTTGATGAATCTCAGAGTGAGGGAATGACTCTTACAAAATGGAGAGTCAGACAAATATTGCGACAAAGAAGACATAGACCCCAACAAGACTACAGGAATAATGACTACCATAAAATGATGATAGATGTTATTACAATGGAAAGCCTACCAAATTAGACAGAATTGTCCTGAACTGAAAAGAAGGAGCCATAGGAAGAATGGGGATTCAAAGAGTCTTGGAGAGTGGAGCAATGAAAACGCATTGGAAGAAGATCATGCCGAAACAACAAATATCTGGCAAGGGGAGAATCAAGCGAGGTAAGACAACATGATTGTCCTAATTGTAATTATTTACAAAATTCTCTAGATATGGTTATCAATGAATTGCAGAAGGTTACTAATGAATATAATAATTACGCCCGACACTCGTGCATTCGGGTATACACTCCGAAACAGGTACCCTTAAATCAATTGAACTAGATAGATGTAAGTTTCACCTTCAAATCATTAACTATGTTTTGATTTGCATATAACTGCACGTGCGACGGTTCGAACGGGCGATCTAACACATAAAAATTGATTCCCTGCATACAGAAAATACAATAGTATGAAACTACACTTACATTAAGTTACATTACATTAACTATTTTGAGTTGGCCGCAACTTCGACTCGCCCTCAGCTCTAGCTAGTCTCCAGCACATTAGATTCCAGGGTGAGCTATTCATTCTAGCTCGTGTTGGATTCTCTCGGTCGTGGCATGATGTCCTTAGTTTTCCGACACAAACTACTTTATTTATTTTGGTGTCTTTTATACTCTTAGACTTAGTATTTGGGGTTTAGATGTCCTTGATGTGATGACTTTCAAGTTTCGGAAAATGATATTTAATAGACTTTAGTGGATTTTGTATTCCTTACATTAATAAGATTTGAGCTACCGCATTATGGTTAGTATTTCGTAAGTTGAACAATCAATATAAGTAGGGGTGTGATTTCGTTGCTTCGCCCACCTAGGAGGTTAAGTGGGGGTACCACTCATGACTCGTTTTAGGTCATGACAAACTTGGTATCAGAGCCTTAAGTTCAACGATCTCATCACACGAGGACATGTCTAGTAGAGTCTTGCGGAACAGTATGGGGACGCCTTTAGTTTTCTTCGAGAGGCTATATGACTTTAGGAAAAATCCATTCTTTCCTTCTTTCGTGCAATTACTTGAATCAAATCGGTATCTAAATATCGCTAAAAACAGAATATAGCATTGAAAATATCTCTAAAAATACTATTCTGCCTATAGTTGTAGAGAGAAAAATGTATATATTCTGGACTCCATTAAAAGTGCCGATGAACACATGTTTTGCCTCTATCTCTAAAGATCTATGAATATGTTACAAAAAAATTCAATCATTCAAATATGTGTCTCATTGAGAAACTTGCCACACTTAATTAAGCTAGTCATTGATCTGCCAAAGTCAAACTACACAAAAAAATTAGCAATTGTGATGCATGTCCAATTATGGGTAAGCAAAGTCCATGGTTAGGGATCTTATTCCTTAAACACATATAGAGTGAATTGAAAGTAAGTTTCAAACTTGGTAGTGTGTTCTTATATATGTCTTATTCATCCTAGAACATTCTCACTCTGTCCCTATTTAGTTGTCCACTTTAAAAATAACACACATATTAAAGCAGCAATGATTAGCATAGTGAAGTTACAATTTTACCCTTATAGTACAATTTACAATTCCAAAATAAATTCACTCAAGATAACTAATCAATGCTCTGGAAAATTCATAAGTTTATTTACTGTATTAATAACAACTTTTCATTTCGAAATTACAACCACTTCTTTGAATTCAAGTGAAATAAATTGGAGGAAAACAACATACACTTTTACAATTTTTTGTAACATTTAAAAATTTCCCACCAAAATATTTTGTTATAAAAAATATCTCTTCTCCTTCTTCAGGAAATTTGTTCAAATCAATTTTGCCTGCTGCAATATGCTTAATTTTTCCCTCATAAATTAATGAAATGCTTTATGGATAACTTAAAAGGATTATGTAACTCCCCAAGTATAATAAATGTATTGTCTGGTTCCAAAAAGGATGAATTACAGCTTACTAGAAATTTTCAAGAAGTTTAATTGAGGGTATAATAGGAAATTTTTTTTGTCTTTTCTTGATTTGTCAAAATGGACAAGTAAATAGGGACACCTAAAATAGGAAATATGAACAAATAAATAAGGACAAATGGAGTATTAGATGAAAAACTATACATCAAAAACTTGGGGAGTTACATAAAAACTTGGGGACAAATGGACAAAAGGGGATATTCATAGCGTTATAATTACTTTATATTAATAATATATAAATCAAAGTAATATTATAAAAGAATATCAAAACAAGAGAAGTAAGCATATAGTAATGTCATACGACAAAGAAGATGAGTGTTATCAAGCCAAACTTGGAGGGAGTTCTTTGAAATTATCTCGTCTTAGTTTTATTAAACAAAATAAAGGAGAACATGGGCCATAACTTACAAAACATGGACTACAACTTACAATTATGACCATCTAATAGCAGCAGCATATACTCTACATAAATATTAAATGAAATATCATTTCATGTCCGGTACTCTACGAGAAAAAGTTTACACGCCACTTAGGAGCCCTACTCACATTCCAAAGGCGCCACTTCAATTGACATGTATTATTTCTTTCCTTAAACATAAAAATAGTGGTACTATATTTATACTGAGGGGAAGTACTTGGAAAGCCCATAAGGGAGAGAATAGAACTCTTCACTTCTAGGATCTTTGTCAAAATGCTTGAACTTTGCCCACCAATGCCTTCCACTGTCTTTCTTGGTGTTGACATGTTTTCGAGCAAGAGTTAAGTCCAAGAACAATGCCACAATTCCTGCCACTGTGGCCGGAGACGTGAAGATAACTTGCATTATTTTGTTAAACTGCAATTAGTTTAAAGGCCAAAAATTATTGTCATTCAATTCAGTTACATATATATAAAACTTGTTGCATTGAATGGAAAATGAATATGACACATGTGGTGCTTACCCAGGCAGAGCCAGAGCGAACGGGACCATCACCAGTGGTTATCACATAACCATTGAAGTATTGTGGCACAGAAAGACCCAAGTAGATAGACAAACCTAATATAAATGTAGTCCTGAAGCTGTTGAGATTGCAAAATTGAAGTAATCCAAGACCAGCAGAAGCTACATTAAACGATCAAACGTCAGAATATAAGGCAAAATAAACAGCATACACCTTGAATGAAACAAGTATATTCTCATTTTTATTGCACAAATTCTCTTGAAGATTATAGTTTTTGATGTTGATTATTTTCCATGCTTAATATCTGAATGGTGATCGAGAATTAGATTACACAAAACCAAAAAAAACTAGCTGAGAGGTGTTTGCGCAGAAATTTCTTGAAGAACCATATATAGACTACACTAGAAATATTGAAAGCAATGACATACACATGAAGGCAAACATGACACAGTACAAAGCTCCAACAATTGGCAGAGGTATGGAAGCCAGAACAGCTCCAAATTTTCCTGTTCATGGACAAAAATGTTCAACAATTAGTCTCAAACTGAAATTCTGCAATTACACAGACGAGAAATGAGATATGGATTCACCAGTATAAACCGTAAAATACTTCTATTAACGAATTTTGCATCAAAGAGAATAACTTAAGACGAGAGATAAAGTGACCAAAATACTGATAGATCACTGCAGATACCCTTATTTAATCGATGTAAAACTTTACCTCTAATGCTCTCCTGTATGTTTAAGTAGAGTTTTTAGGTTTGGTGTTTGGAGTTTGTGAGATAGAAGCATGGAGTAGTAGAATAAGTTGAGAAGACAAAAACATCTCTTACACTTACACAACTACTGTATTTTAAGTCGGCTTTTTGATGTGTTTGGCTTCGATTTACCACGACTAAGTTTTTCAATCAAATTTGGACTTGTAAATTTTTTTTTTGTCGAAGAAAAGTAGTAATAGGATGAGTTGAGAAGAGAAGAAATATAGTTGTCTAAGAAAAAGAGGAGAAATGGCCCAAGAGATTTGCTCAATGTTCTTACTCTTAAATTACTGGACTATCTTACTTACCTAACACGGAAAAGAAAAGCATAAATATTGCAGACATTTGAATCACTCTTCTGCTTCCAACTCGAGTCATTGCCAAAAGACCTACATTTTCACTGCATAGATCACAAGAGAAAAATATTAGATGTAGTCAACTATTTAACTTTACTCGCATGAAATTCTCAGCGATGATTTACTTTATAGAGACTACAAAATGACTGGAACAATTAGTTTCATAATACTTGTAATCCCTCTTTCCCGACCTAACTTTTGCTCTTGATTAGGACAGTAGTAAGAGCTTTAGCACAAAGTAAATGTTCTACTTTAAGCGCTTTGTGGGAAAAAATGATGTTTGAAATTAGATGCTGTGGGGTAGATGTATTACACTGAGACGGTAGATCCGCTTGCAGTTCCCCATAGACCACTCAGCAAAATGCCTAATCCCTGGATGTCACGAAAAGCAATTGATGTAAGCAGAGAAATTTTACAATGGAAGAAAGATCAGTCGACGACAAGTGTAAATATCATCCAGCTGGTACATCTACGAACCAGCCAACCAGCACCACGGCTAATTACTGAACCCGGTGTATGTGTTACACTTCCATATCTTGCAGCTGCTATAAATGCTCCAGTAGACTGTCGAAATAACAACAATAGGAATACTTAATAGAAAATTCTATGGAAGCATGTTCTCCACAAAGATGTCTCATCAAAGACTTCAGAGTTTAGTGCCTAACAAGGATAAATGACATCTTTAAAAAAAATCCGTTAGCTTTATGTATCTTATACATGGAAAAACTGTTTCTCGAAGGAAAAAAATTATATTTTTCATTATAGTTATTACTAGCAAGAGAGAAACCTGAACCAAGTTAGAACTGTATATAGACCTCGACAAGAGAAACCAAAGCTGCAGCCATCATTACAAAGACATCTCCAGCATCAACTTTCGGAGCACCCCATTGCCATGGATAAGGTACCTTTATCCTGTATTTCCGCAAGTCAGTGAAAGCAGAACCAAATCAAAGCAAATCACTTAGAACTCTATAGAGAAGAGTTCGATGAGGAAAGAAGTTAAACACAATATCAAATTGTAGTTGACCTAAAATCCTCGAAACTAAGCTTCTATCGTTACCAATGATCTTATACTTCAAATATCTACCACTTCAGGATATCATTTTGTTCATAATCAATACCATTAAAGGACAAGGATATGAATTAACTAAAACGCAAGTTTAATGTAGCATACCATGAAGCTCCACTGATGAGCCCAGACCGATCCACACGGCAACTGAATTGAGTCTGTGGAGGTCTATTGTTGTATGCACCTGTCACAGTGAGAATTGCTGCATATGCCCACACTATAGCAACTGATAATAGGACAGCAAATCGTTCAAAGATGGGACGCTTTAATTTCCACGTGTGAGGAATGTACTGCACAGACATTTATTTCCCATATATTAGACTACTGGCATAACTATTAGAATTCATTCGAAGAAATTCATCTGTATGGAAACTCAATGCTGTTTATTAAAGAAATGGCTTACTTGAGACAACAATATTAGTATTATTAACCCTGGAAGACCAATTTCAACACATTCTGCCAGCTGAATCAACAGAAATGAAAAAGAGGTTAGTAAATCCAATGATGAAAAAGGAAAAACAGATAGATACTACTTCATGGAAATAAAATATGTTACAAATTGACTAGAGGCCTTCTACATGTGTACTATCGATGTATATAACCAATTATACTTAGTGAAAGGCATCAACGGCCTATCTAAAAGATAGCGATCAACAATCAGAAGTCTTACAAGAGGAAAACCATGCGTATATAGGCCAAGGCCTACAAGCAACACCGGTGGAGCTGCAGAGAGAGGGGATAGGACCCTACATTGTTAAACAACGCTGTAATAAGACTTTTTTTTTTTCTTAACAATACAAACACGAATAGGATGGAAATGAAGGATAAATCCTGCAAAATGAACACCTTATGACAATTCTCCAGAGTCCGAGAAAGCCAATTAATATGGGAAGTATGGATGCAATCATCAGAGCTCCCTGCATTCCTCTCATCGAATGTATAAACCTCTGAAGAAAATGATCAAAACAAAGTAGGGATCAAACTCAAACATAAAAACAGGAAACTGATGCAACAAGATGGAATATGCCAACCTCGCGAGGGTCAAGATATGTATTGTATCTACTTGATAATGCAACAAAAGTAGCTGGAATTATGAATGTGAATGATCCACCTATCACCACAGGAAGCCGGGTTCCGAACAAAGACTGCAAAAGAGTGTTCAGCCCAGCAACAAAGAGCAAAGTTTGAATTACTTGAGCTTTCTCCTCCTAAAAGACATAATTTTGAAACCACTATTGTAAGTACACTAGTACTCCATGTGCCCAACTTGTAAACCCAAATTGCTCTTCAAAATTACTGATAAAGTAAATACTTACATTTCCACCGCCCATTTGAGGAACAACGATGGTCGGGATGATGACAGTAGTTCCCAGCATAACTATGTAGTGCTGAAAACCCAGAATAATGGCCTCCGCTGCATATTATTTAGAGAAGTGGACAGTCAACAGCTTGTACTCTGTCTTCCGATCACACGAAGAGGACAACATAAAATTTTGTATTGGCTTTCCACTTATGATTTCAACGTACATTTAGGCATTTAAACAAAGAAAAACTCGAGGCTTAATTAGGTAACATGAGTATGAAAGTGATCAAATCAGAACTTCTAATCCCTTTGATGATCAAAATGCATAACAATCCTACGGGTTCTTGAGAGAGTGTATTTTGAAATGTATATCTAACTCAATTTATTCTTGTTTTCTTGCACACATATACAGGGCTCGACCTCGAATCAATGGTCCTGCCAAACCCACAAGCTCATGGTTGAATCCGCCACAGGCTATATGATCCATTCTGTTCAATTCAAATCTGTTTCATTTGATTACTAGATATTTTGTCTGTCACGTCACAGAAATTTGAATAGGTAACCCGAACTCAAGGAACACCATAACACTTAAAAGGATCCAAACAACACACATGCTCTTCAGGCAATGAAAATGGAAACAGAGAGTCACGTTTTCACAAGACTAGAGAGATTGAAAGTAAGCAAATCCAATAAAATGCAGGACCCTGGAATCTTTACTAGCTCAACTGAGAAAAGCTAGTGAACAAAATTATGAAATAAAAATCAAGAAAATCAACATGTATGTATACGGCCAACTAATCAATCAACTTTTCAGTCTTAAACTAGTTGAGATCAAGAAAGTAATGTGTAACACAAATTACGTACGCCACGAAGGGTTGCTGTTAACACAATAATCAACTCCTGGCAATTGGTCCTTCACTGGATGTGGCACCAATTCATCAGCTTTCACCTGTGGCGCCATCGCTTTTGTTTTATCTCTAAGTTAACTCTAACAACACTAGTTCAAACATGCTAAATTTATATCAAATTAGAATGGACTACGTAATCAAGGGCTATTCTTATCTTTAGCTCAAATTATTATATATATAAACAGAAAGGACTGAGAAATTTCAAAGTAGGTAATCATCTACTACATTCGTACTCATTATGAAACATGCAAAAGGAGTTAGTGGTTCAAAACCATGTGTGTATTTAAAATTTCTTTTATGTACATAATTTGAGTGAAAAACAATGAATTTAGTTGAACCAGCAATATTCAGATTTGACCACAAAATTAAATTCAAATGAGGAAGAAGAAAATTGACAAGTTGAACAATTATAGAGTAAGATATGATTAGGCAGTGATGTTGAGAGTTTAACAAACTTTTAAAATTTTATATGTTTACTCTTTAAAAAGTATGGTGATTTGAACAAATATCATACTTTTGTGCTAGTGTGTTTAAGTTTTGAAACCATTTTAAATTTGTTAAACAAAATAGTTTGTGGGTCAAATTTTGGTCACAATAGGAATAGAGACGAGCCAAGATTTTTAGTTTATGAGTTCCTGATCATAACTTTTTTTGTTTATCGGTTTTTGAATAGATTACTTATACATATTAAATATTTTTTGGAAAAATTGTGCGTTGTGACAAATATTATAGACTGTATTTACGACACATAGCTATAAGTTCCAAAAAATTATGAAATGTAGCTTCATTTTGCATTTTGTAGCAAATACACAATACACACGTTGATATAATTTCAGCTGATACAACTATTTCACGTGTTTTCAGTTAATAGAGTTGACACTCGCCTGATGCAACTAATACCTACTGCCTGAATATAACTCTTTCGCTAATGATACTTCCATGACACAAGGTCAAGAATACCCCTCTTGGAACACAAGAAGACCTGAAAAATTGAGGGTAAGAGATCAAGAATACCCCTTTTGGTACATAAGAAGACATGGAAAATAAAAGAAAACGACCTTTTAATGATTCCCATTGGCCAAATCGGCGAGATGGAGGTCCCATCACCAAAAATACTAGGCGGATCACAAAAAGGAGGCTTTAGAGATCGCCAAAATAAACAGTTTCGGAAGGTTTTCGGGCCAATTCGGCATACACCAAAACATTCGGCGCTTCACCGAATGGGCAGGGATGTCATCACCGAATTTCACAATCCATACATGTTTCAGTAAAACATGCATAACTTTTTACTCTGAACTCTGATTGATGCAAAATTGGTGGTGTTGAAAAGAAGACTTGTAGACCTTTAATTTGATTTGTTATGGGCCACTTAATACTTTATATAGTGAGAGATTGCATAAATTCAGGCGTAAACTTAGCCGATAGGAAAGCTATGAACTCGACTTAGTGCTAGAGTTCCCTTATGACCCTATATCACATCCCATACACTTCATACAATTGGGAATGGGCCTTAAAACACATGAGCAAATAAGACATTACCCGATCCAAGCTAATACATTTACGAAGAATGGTTCGATTCTTTAGTGTAAAACTTTGCGAGGTACTTTTACATAAAATCTATTTTCATTGCAGTGTACGGTGCTAGCTAGTAGTCACTTCACATGGTAATACCTATTTTTCTCGTGAAAGAACAAAAAAATGTTACTATAGTAAGTATTCCATTTACATTACAGTATTGGATTGAAGTTTAATATCTTAAATTTATTGGGTATTGAACTTCCAATTATAGATTATTGGTAATGAGTAGAAGCACGCAATAAGCTTGTCGGAAAATTTGTCAAATAGTTTAACTTGGCACTGTTGAATGTATTTGTTTCAGGTCAAACATTTTGATAATTTTGTCCTCATTTTTTTTTTTTTTGGTTTCCCATCCGGTGTCCAAAGGCCACATTGGAGCTTCAACTAAATCCGAATCGCACTCTGCAGGGCCCATTCGGAGGTGGCACTCCCAACAAGATTTTCTCCATACCCAAGGCTCGAACCCGAGACTCCTGGTTAAGGGTGAAACACTCCCACCAGTGCACCACAACCCATGTTGGTGTCCTCATTTTATTTCTCATTTGCATTTGAAAAAAAAACATTTTAGAAATATCAAACTGAAATTGGAAAAATCAAATAGAATAGAATTAATTTGATTCAGTGTTCGTTGTATATGTATTTTTCCAAAATCAAAGAATCGAACGTCCATCCCTAAATGGATCTGACCGTTAGTTAGAATTGACAAAATAGTTAGTTAGCGAATATGTTTACGGATGGCAATAGGGTGAGGTGGGTTTAAGGCTACACGGGGCGGGACGGGTTTAAGGTTGTACGGGACGGGTTAAAGTGGATTTTTTAAAAACCAATGCGGGGCAGAGCAAGTTGCGGGTATATGTGATTTATGTGGGTTCAAGCTTAATTTTGACTTTGCTACATGTAAGAGTGATAGAGTATTATTATTAAGATAATTTCTTTAAAGCTACTAAAATATTCAAGATATTAAATGAAACTGGTTCAATAAAAAATAATATAATTTCTTACATGTTTCCTGATTGACCTCTAAAAACAAAATTGTAAAGTCATTATCTATTAAATTAATACAACTTAATGAAAAAATGAATTTATTTTTAGTATCAAACTTAACTAGAAAAAAATATTAAAAAAATTATGCGGGGCGGGTTTATGTGGGGCCAGACTATGCTGAACGCGTTGAAAATAAAAAAAAAAGTTATTTTGCGGGACAAGAAGGGGCGAATTAAAAATTTTGCTGGTTAAGCTCAACCGCCCCACCCCATTGCCATTCCTAAATATGTTGAGTCTTGAGTATTTATTCAATTGTAATAATCATTCTTGGCCTTTATGAAATACAATTACAGGTTCCTTTCTATATTCTCTCTTCAAGTTTTTTTTGGGTTTCCACCCGGTGTCCGGAGTCCATATTGAAGCTCCGACTAAATCTGGATCGTGCTCTGCAGGGCCCATTCGGATGTGGCACTCCCAACATGATTTTCTCCATACCCAGGGCTCGAACCCGAAACCTTTGGTTAAGGGTGAAGCACTCCCACCAATGCACCACAACCCATGTTGGTTCTCTCTTCAAGTTTACAACTTCTCTAATTGCCTTTATTTATTCCAATCTTAAGACTCTCATTAATTAAAATTTAATTGCAACTCAACCTTTTTAATTTTTATTAACAAGAGGATCTTTGTGTGATTATTCAATATATCATATTTTATTTCATGCACACAAAAAAAAATCAATTAAAAATTCATGTGCACTACCAAGTTTTTTTTTTTTTTTTCTTTTTTTTTTTTTTTACGCATTGATTTAACTTATGTGCACTACCAAGTCCCAAGCATCACACCCTTTCTTACAAGGATTAGGACACTCATGGGAGTACCTAATTTCTTATCATATGTAGCCTAATAAACATGCAAATTCCAATTATATATATGTAAATACGAAGCACATTTTGGATCAACATATATACAAAACAATCATCATGCATGCCCATATTTCATTTGTTAATAATCAAATACTTCTAGAATCAGAAAATATAATTATATTAGGTTGTAATTAACTACTACTTTTTTAGTAGGGAAATGAATCTAACAAACAAATCTACCCTAAGAAAGGCAATCTCAATTTCTTTAATTTATCTTTCTCTACACACTCAGCTTAATTTTCATTTCTAGGTTGCGTTGTTTACATGTTGATTCAAATTCTATAATGTTAAACTAATGTACATATTTACACAAAGTGACATGCTTAAGATTATTTGACAAATTAAACATCTTTTACCACAATTTAAGATGAGGGATTGAAGATCTGAAGAGCAGCCAACCTTAATTATTCACAGAAATTTAGGTAGGCAGAAAGCATACTAATTTTCCAACTTTATTACTAACGTATCTTAACAACAAAAACACAAATTAGAATATATGAAAATGAGTTTTAAGTACTAATATACACCATAAACAAGGCCATGCTAACCTTTTGCTTTATGGGTGTTATATTTTAATAAAGTTGGAAAATCAATTAAGTAATTAATACACTCTTAATAAAAGTTATGGACTATGACATAAATTTTATTTCTTATTTTGGTTCGTTCATTTCTGGAACATATCATATTGAGAAAATTACTGAAAACACTCTTGACAGCTTAAAAATACACACCCTTTTATTTGACTGACTAAATTTAGTTACACCCTCGATCTGCCACCACATTACATAGCAAGTGGTCTCAAACTATTATAGGAGCATGTAACTCTTAATAAAAAATCGAGAGAAGTGTTAAATACACCTTAAACTTGGCAAGAATTTAAGGGTATACTTTACTCATGTTGCAAGATCGGGGTGTATTTAAGTTCAGTTAGTAGATAAAATTAAGACTGTCAATAGGTCAAGGATGAAACTATTAATTTACACCGACTTTAGGGATGTTTTCAGTTAACTTAGAAAGTACTAGGAAGATATATTAGTAATTACAACTTTTAAGACTGGCGGCCAAACGAATGCAAGTGTTAGGCGGGAAAGGTGCACCTACCAAATACAAAAGTTATAAATGGAGAAAAATATATATTGTTCTTATATATATAATAATTAAAATAAGAGGTAGTTCACCTATAACCTATTTTTTGTTTTCTTATATGAAGATATTAATGGGAAAACCAAAAGTTACAAAAGAAATGGACCAAGAACTTCAAAATAAATAGGTCCCTTCAAGTTGTTAAGTTTCAAATTCTTGGGAGTAGTTGAAACTTACAAACTGATTTGGATTAATTGATTTGCCAAGTTAACAACCAATTTTTAACAATTAACACCTTCTTAGATTATTAATTATCAAACAGCTGAATTTAAAATATTATGTAAGTTAAATAATTCTGTTAATTAGGGTGACTAGGTGGGTTGGATCACATTAATATAATATTAGTTATTCTAATAGTTTGTTGTTGATGTTATTTTGTAAAATCGTTTTTGTTATTGTTATTATTGTTAGTGCACTCGTATAATAGCGGTGACGATTTTCAAATATATATATTATTAGCATTAACCAATTTAGATTTTATATATATATATATATATATATATATATATATATATATATATATATATATATATATATATATATTGAGGGAGTAAAATTAATTGTGTTTCCTTTGAGTATAACTAGAAACCTAACAAAAAACGTGACCATGATGACTGAATGAAAGTTCGTATGTAATCAAAATATACATATTTTTAAAGAAAAACAAATAAAAGACTAGCTAAAATTAAAGAACTAAATCAATTTGGTTAGGTTAGGTTCTCTATAGTATTATATATTTTTTGGTTTTTTAGTTTTATGGCTATTGCTGTTGGCGATCGTGATAGTGAATGCACAAGTTATTGCACTAATTAAAATGGGGTACTTATAATTCCAATATCTATCCAAGTCCCTCAGATCTCATGATTCTAACTGTGACAACAAGTCTCAAGTAGGATAATTGAGTTATATAAGATCTCAAAACATAATTTCAAGTGTGATTCCTTTTCTTTTTTTTCTTTCTAAAAGATTCTTTTCCTTAAAACGGAAGGATTTTATATTAACGGATGTTGGAATGTATGCGTCCACTAATTATGATGGGACCAGGTCCTTAACACAATTACGATGAACAAAAAGTAAATATTGAAGGTAAAGATAACACACACAACTTTACGTGGAAACCTCTTTGCTCAAGGGAGTAAAACCACGATATGTCTCACAGGATTTTCAAACTGCTTTTACTAAACTTCACAAGCCAAAGTAAAACCCAGTTTACAACACACACGAGATTAACCTCCTAATCTCTATTCTGAGTAATACACTATCACTCAAAGAGCCAAAGCAATGTCTGCATTGCCCACTATACTAGCCCAACTGATTAATATAGACTTTGACGTAAGACCACTATAAGAAAAGTACTGATTACCTGGGGATTTTCCTAGGGATAACATAGTAAAATCCGCAGGTAACTTGATTACTTGCGAATGTTATCGCAAACTGAAATCTGATGGAAAAACCTTCGTAGATAACTCTTACCTGCGGATTTATACAAGCCCTAGGTAATTTACCTGGGGAATTAAAATTCGCATGTTTTACCTGTGGATTTATCTGCAATACATAACGAAAATTCTTGCGAATTTTTTACCAAAATTTCTTATAAAAATGAAATTTCTTGGGGATTTTCTGTAACACCCTAGAGAATTTTCGAACTAAGACTCGAGCCGTCCTTTATGTGGAGTGAGATTTTACCGAGGAATAAAATTTCTTGAGTGTTAAGTTAAGATCCCTAGATGTAGCACATTGAGTTCCAAGAAGAGTTGAATTGGAAATAGTCATTTTGGAAAGAATCTGGAAAATTTGGCTATGGAAAAAAAGTGAGTTTTTGGTCAACTTTGAGCAGTCGTAACTCCTAGCTCAGAATGATTTAGGCGAATTTCCAGTTATTTCTGGAAAGCCCTTGGAATGATCTTTCCAACGCCGCCGAGTTTGCTTGATTCTGAGTTCGTATGAGTGAGTTATGCCCTTTGGAAGTTGGGCTGTCGGCACAGTCGCACAGTCGCACAGTCGCACAGTCGCACAGTGCAGTTTGTTTAGTCCGAAAATTTTAAGGGTATTTTGGTCTTTTCCCTAATAATTTCTTTGGGTTATATTGAGGTGTTAGACTGATGTTTGGATCATTTTTGTCCCATTTTAAAGAGTGAGAGTAAGAGTGAGAGTTAGGGCTTGGAAGATAAGAGAGAAAGAAGAGGAAAAGAAGAGGAGAAAGAGAAGAAGAAGCTAAGGATCGTCGTGGATTTTCGTCGGGGGTGATCCCTAATCAGGTATGTGAGTCTTTAGTGTGGGTTTATCCTTCCCCCCCACATACCAAGCTCGTTTTTATGATTTGAGAAGAGATTGGATTTGTTGTTGAAGTTGTTGAAGTTGTTAGTTGTTGTTGATGTTGTTAGTTGTGTTGTTGAAGTTATTGTTGGTTGTGGGACAGGATTGGGCTGTGTATTTGAGTTGTGATCTATTGTATGTTGAGAGATTGATGATCCTTAGTGTTGGTTGGTTCATACCCCCACACACCAACTCGTTTTCAATTCCAAGAGAAGATTTATTGGTTGTTGAAGTTGTAGTGGTGTTGTGTTGAAGTTCTTGCTGATTTAGTACAGATTTCTGGCTGTGATTTTTGAGTTGAATCTATTGTATAATAAGGGTCTTTATGATTCTAAGTATTGCTGCTGAAACCTTGAGGTTGAGAGGGTTTAGAATTGGAAAGAAACAAGGGGAAAAATAAGGATTTTTGGGGAAAAAGGGGCTGGGCTGTCGCACCTCTCCTAGTGCCAAGGACACCAATCCTTCCCTTTCATTTACCATTTTTTTCATACATGTTCCTAGGTATTATACCTATGTTTCCTAGTTGTTTCCAACACTCCAAGGTACTTCTAAAAGTCAAGAACTCATCCGTAACATGTGATCAATCCAAATTTCAAATTCAAGTGAAGTTAGTTTCCAATTCAAGTGAAGTTAGATTCCAATTCAAGTGAAGTTAGTTTCTAATTCAAGTGAAGTTAGATTCCAATTCAAGTGAAGTTAGTTTCCAATTCAAGTGAAGTTAGTTTCCAATTCAAGTGAAGTTAGTTTCCAATTCAAGTGAAGTTAGTTTCCAAGTCAAGTGAAGTTAGTTTCCAAGTCAAGTGAAGTTAGAAGTTAAGCTTAGAGAAGTTAAGTAAGTCAAAGCAAGTCTTCAAACTTTTCACGAGTCTTCATTGAACGTTTTAACTTCATTCTAAGGCTTAAGTTCCAAGTTAGTATAGAGTTCCAAGTTAAGTATAGAGTTTCAAGTCGAGTGAAAAGTATTGAGTTTCAAGTCAAGTCAAAAGTTAAGAGTTTCATGTTAAGTTAAGAATTTCACATCAAGCCAAGAGTTCAAGTAAAGTAAATAGTAAAGAGTTGAGTTCATTTTCTCAAAGTTATTAGGGAACTATGTATTCCCAAAGAAGTTTTAAAGAAATGTTTTTACATTTAAACAAGGTTGAAAACTAAGATTTCCAAAAGAGCCTTCGGGCTAGTTTTTGAGTAATTATCTCATATCAGCAGGAAAACATATGTTTTAAAAATATAAGAGCCAGTACATTTTTGGGAGTAGTATTGAGCACCGAATTGGGGGAGCGTTCAAAGAACCCACAGCCCCCATAGAACCATGTTAGCCACCATGGGTAGAAAATGATCATACTTTTTAGATGAATCCTTTTCAGATTAGACTAGTGGATCCATTAGGCAGTTCAGGTCTTATACCTTTGGCCGGGTATAAGATGCTCTGGCAGCGTGAGGTCGATCGCTGTATCATCACTATAGCTCTTATGTGATGGTTGTCGGTTAGAGAAACTCCCACAACAGTTATTGTATTTTTATACACAAAAATTATTGTATTTTATATACATCAGTTCATTTGTATTTCTATATACATCTCAGGCTTATTGTATCCTTGTATACACACAGAGTTTATAGCATGTTTTAAACAGTCTTTCTTTATATCGCACTTGTTTTAAATTACCTTATATTGAAAGAAGTCAGTCAGGTTGAGTTCAGTTATTCAAGAGTCGAGTATCCTTGAGTTAAGTATATATCTTGAGTTGAGTATCTGTCTTTGAGTCCAGTATCTATCTTTTGAGTTGAGTAAGTTTGAGTAGTTTTGAGTATTCCTTGAGTTGAGAAAGTTTGAAAAAGAGGTAAGTTATTCAGTTTATTCCAGTGTTTCTTCTAGCCTATGTTGTTTAGATTTCCAGCTTACATACTCGTACATTCCACGTACTGAGCCATTTGGCCTGCATCTTTTTATGATGCAGACACAGGTATTCAAGATCATCAACAGGAGATTCGTTGATACATCCGGGAGTTCCAGTTAGCTATGACAAGCCTCTTTGCTTCCGGAGGATTTCATTTACCTTTCAGTTGTATCAGTTGTTAGGAGGTCGTGGGTCTTGTCCCGGCTTCCATCTTTATCAGTTAGAGGCTTCATAGATAGACAATAGAGTTTCAAAAGTCTCTTCATTTATTTTGTTAAATGTTTTGAAGACTAAAGTTTCCTTTTATGGCGAGTTGTATATATATTATATTATCAGAGTTTTCTTTTGAGTTAAAGATTTGTAAAGTTGAGTTTATAAACTTTTTTTTCAGTTTTAAGCTCTTGTATGCTTAAGTTAGTATTCCGCTTGGAGTCAGCCAGGATGAGGGTTCGCTTGGGGACCAGCAATGGTCTTCGAGTGCCGGCCACGTCTAGGGTGTAGTCTCGGGGCGTGACATTTTCATAGATATATTTCACAAGCAATTCCCTATGAAGATTCCCAAGTAAATCCGTAGGCGTTTGGAGATAAAATTTTGTGAAACAAAAGGAAATTTCCTGCATATATATATATGAAAAAATTGCTCAAGATAATTCCTATGAAAAGAAACCCGCAAGAACTAACAAAAAATATCAATTTCATTCAACAAAAAATATAATTCATAATTATAATTTCTATGAAAAGAAACCTGCAAGATCAGTATTTTATGATTCTTAAACGGACAAAAACAAAATACAACTCAAATTTGAATCCTAAATAGTACTATCAACTATCTCAATCCTCACTTTCATTCACGCTATTAGAGTCATGGGCAGAACCACTGTCATTCACGCTATCAAAGTCATCACCACTTTCATCCTCATCATAAGCTTGATTGCCCATTTGAAGATGATGCGTTGTATACGTTCAAACCTGACCAGAATTATGAATGAATAAACTTGATACACCACACAGATTCCAAGAACAACCTTAGCGACGTCTCACTTTGTGTGATTTCATTGATTTCAGAGGCAAGTTTTCCTAACATCTTGAAAAATTTGTGTCATCCTTGCAGATGCCATTTTCTCAAAATTACGTCTTATAGCATAAGTATAGTGAGGGAGCCATTTGAATTTCTTATGTATATAGCAAATAAAAATTGCATTAGTTATACAAGCTCACACCACCTGCATTAGACACTTGAGAATTGTTAGAGTGTTGCAAATGGTAACGTTATTCTGGGAGATTCTTTAACGGATGAAATAAGCTCGCATTTCATTTTTGTTTAGATAATATATATGATCTCTCACTGTCGTGAATGTACCTCATCTAGTACAATACATCGATACATATTACTTCACAGTTCCAGATATAACTAAGACAGTCATCTAAGATAATAAGCAGCAGGAAGAAAATTCATTTTCGAATTAACAAAACCAACAATGCATTTGCTGCACTTCTTGACTAGAATCACTTTCAAACTCAATCACATAACTAACAGTAAACTAACTAGAGTTCTTTAACTGTCACTCAGTGCTTAAAAAACAATTGTAAAGTCCAAACCTTTAAATTTTCAGAGGAGAGAAAATAAAACATACCCTTTTCCTGGACCCATTCCTTTTGCAGCTCCATATTTTCCACAAGCAACATTCGCCTAGAAAAATAAGGTAATACTTTCTAGACGTTAACTAGACATATCAAATATATAGAAAGGCAAGGAATCACACTTAAATAAACTCAAAACTCACTGCACTCTCGGGGTCTGCAAGCATGGCAAATATGACATCACAAGATGCTGCAACCTCCTCAGGGGATAATTTGTATCTGCAGAAGAGAACCTTAAGTTACCTTGAAATGCAAATTATCCAAAGAACCACAAGTTACCATGAAATGCAAATTATCCTCAAGTACAAGCAGTAACAACAGTCAAGAAATTTTTTAAGTGATCTCATACAAGGCGATACAAGCATAGGCATAGATCTTTCTTTTTTCAATTGTTAAGGATTAGCATAGATTACCATTGACTACTTCATTGTTGGGTAATCTAAGTTTAAACACACATTTCCTGGAGGCCAACACAAACAAACTTAAGTCTGCAGCATAACCAAAATTGGCATATACTTACTTTGCACCCAAGGAGATAAGGGGTTCACATTTGCTCTTGGTCCTATTCCAAACGTCACATCACAGCGCTGTCCAGTGATTTATAAAGTTCACAAAGCAAAGGCTCATTGAAACCCATCAAATTAGTGTATCAAAGTAATAATGGGAACATACCCTGCTTTTATGAGATTTTGTGCCATTGGGTTGCCCATAATTCCAAGACCTAGAAAGCCAATACTTGTTGGAAGATCATCAGCTGCAGAAAACTAAATTCCATTAGAGAAAATAAACACTTAATTTTTTGTCAGTAATAAATAGCATCCGAAAGAGGTATAACTAGACACAAAATGACATCATAAAAGAGGAAATCAGGTTTTTTTGTTAATCAATAATTTCATACTAATTTCAATTTTCACGTGATGTCATGATACTTTCTTCTTGCTTTCAGGTGAACGGATCAAGACAAATGCCTTGAAAATTTTCTATTGCTACTAGCTGATGGTGCCAAACTATACATTACAATACTGTAAAATTGCAAAATATTAAGGTTTTTCGTAATAGACAGCCAGTAGTAGCAGGCGTTGACAACATCTCTAATTGTCAAACAAAATCACTTCATGCATTAGGGCGTCTCTAATTGTAAAACATAAACTCACATCAACTAAAAAATTTTTGAAGATGAGAACAAATTGAAGAGATTCTAGAACAAACATCATTTGCAGGATATTAAAATTCAATAAGCTATAGAAAAGAAACATAATAATGGCATGCACTCATCTTCTCCAAGTATTTAAGCAAGAGCTTTGATTTGCAAAAAAATTTACTCGATTTTCATCCAAACTAAAACAGTAAACAAAAATTTACAGATTAACCTCACAGAGCTTGAAATTTGTAGATTAACCTCAATTTTTGGGTAGATTGACAAGCAAATCTTCCGATATGTAGTCCTTTATTTCGGAAAAATTCACTTGGAGAAAAGCATGAGGTCTGCTAGAAGAGTTTTGAGATGAGCTTTGGATGAGCTTGGAGCTTGGAGCTTGGAGCTTGGGGCTACACCGATTCAGATCGTTTCCACCATTGTATCTCCATGTGAGTTTTGGAGAGAAGCTTTAGTGGGTTTGTGTAAAGTGAGTTAGAGAGAGGAAAATGAGTCTTAGTGGGTCTTACAATCACTTTTCAATTCCTAATTGAGTTTTTAATTGGTCTATTATCCAAAAAAATTGTAAGTGTAAAAGAATCCAATCATCTAAAAGATAATTGGTCTAATAATTCCTAAATCCCCAATTATTTCCCAAGGTAATAAAATGTCTAGGTAAATCCCAAAAATAATTTTTTAGACAATTTGGAATTTTCCTACAGATTAAAAAGAATTTTTTTAAATTTTTTTGGTCCATGTACCTAGAAATTTAGCTAAAGATATTGTTCCTGCGGATATATTTCCCTAGGTAATTTTGTAGGAACTAATTTAGTGCAAAATGATACCAACGTTCGCTGCGAAATTTGTTGGGAATATAATTTTCACAGGTAATATATTCTAATATTGAGGAATTTCGCAAGAAAATTTGCAAGTATTATCTGCGACAATTTTCCCCAGATAATATCCCTATGTAATTCACACTTTTCTAGTAGTGGACACGAAGTTACCCTCAACTAAGTTCTTACAATGATTCACCCAAGATTGAAAAGTTTCTATCACAAGCAAAACGATTCCTACAATATAAGCACAAATACAAGCAATCAAAGTAACAGCTGGTTCAGGAAGCAATTAGGTAATCTATGAGGTCCCTTGCTGTTTTTTGAAGCTTGAATATCTCTCTTTGCATGAATGAATAATTTGTTGTTTGTCATATTGAATATATCAAACATCAAGAGTTAATACACATCGGACAAACAACCTCGCCCCTTCTGATTGATGTAGTACACTGATGACCTCACCAACTTCTGATGCGGACAACTTTCCAACTATATAGCATATGGACCTGGACGAACATACTCTGCAGAGGACTGGGTCCCTGCATTTGTGAGGAGATTATCAAAACATCTGGGAGCATTAAGACTTATCATTTTCCCCCTTTTTGATGATGACAAACAATCGTGAAAGCGCCTCACATGAGTTAAACATTCATGCAATCAAAAACATTAATCCCCCTATCAATAATATCCCTCCCAGTTGTACTAAACACAAAACATATAGCCAATTCCAGATCCCCCTATCAGTAACCCCATCTTCTACTAGACTCTAATTTCATAACAGTTATCCAATATATTCCCCATTTTGACATCATTGAAAAAGAGTAGCAGTAAACATACACAGACTGCATGCAAAACGTTAGGAATTCAGGGCAATGGGCCACACAGTACATACACAAGTAAGCAGTAATAGAGAAAATAAAAGCAAACAAGACAAGGCACAAACAATGTCATTAGATCACAGAGCTGACCACAGTAGTCAGCCAAAAAAATACATTTGCCACTTAGAGTTAGATAGGAGGAAAGGAAAAACAAGAGACTAGACACATTTAGGACGGGGGGGAGGGGGGAGAGGGAGTAAGAGTTCTCATCAGCAAAGACATCCACTCATTTGCATCAACATGAGCTTGAATGATTTGCTTGTTGAGAGCCTTGACTTCCTCACTGAGTGAGGCATTTGTCTTCGGCAGCTGCTCATTTTCATCTGTCAACTTCTCAACCTCTTTCTCATCCACAACACTGGTACCAGGTCCCTTGGAGATAGCTCTCTGCAACTGAGCCTTAAGTTGCGCAATTTCAACCTCCATATCATTCA
Source organism: Solanum verrucosum (assembly GCF_900185275.1). Classification (NCBI taxonomy): domain Eukaryota; kingdom Viridiplantae; phylum Streptophyta; class Magnoliopsida; order Solanales; family Solanaceae; genus Solanum; species Solanum verrucosum. Next base: position 1,007,112 of record NW_026020426.1, read on the forward strand.
AGATCACTGTAAGGTCAATCAACTCTCTTTTGAGTGGTCACTAGACTGCGGATGGTAACGAGTGGTCACATTGTGGCGGACGCCATATTTCTCAAGGAGCGCCTTGAACAACTTATTACAAAAGTGGGAACCTCCATCGCTGAATTGCCCTAGGTGTACCAAATTTGGAGAAGATATTCTTTTTTCAGGAATGCGCTGACACTTTTACCTTCATTGTTTGAAAGCGCAATTGCTTCCTCCCACTTCGACACATAATCAACCGCAACAAGAACATACTTCGTCCCATGTGAATTCACAAATGGACCCATAAAATCAATGCCCCATACATCAAATAACTCTATCACCAATTTTGGATTCATAGGAAGCTCTTGCCTCTTTGAAATTCCTCCTTCTCTTTGGCAACGGTCACAAGACTTAGCGAAATCATAAGCATCTTGGTGTATGGTAGGCCAGTAATACCCACACTGCAAAATTTTATGCGCATTTTGAATACCACTATGATGCCCACCAACAGACGATGAGTGACATGCCTCTAGTATACTCAACATCTCAACCTCGGGCAAACAACGATGAATAATCCCATCAGCACAACTAAGGTATAAACAAGGCTCATCCCAAAAAAACTTCTTCACATCATGCATAAACTTTTTCCTTTGGTGAAAAGAAAAATTTGATGGCACCAGATCACTTGCCAAGTAGTTAGCAATGTCTGCGAACCAAGGAATCAGATCATGAGAAGCAGTCAATACCTGTTCATCTGGAAAAACATCATTAATTTTAGCCCTATCACCTAGCTTGAGCATAGCTTCTTCCTCCAATCTAGACAAGTGATCGGCAACCTGATTTTCTGTCCCCTTTCTATCTTTCACCACAAAGTCAAACTCTTGCAGCAACAACACCCATCTAATCAACCTCGGTTTTGCATCCTTCTTAGCCATCAAATACATCAATGCAGAATGGTCAGTATGCACTATGACCTTAGTACCAAGCAAGTAGGATCAAAATTTCTCGAATGTGAAAACCACCGCCAGAAGCTCTTGTTCAGTCACTGTATAGTTCTTTTGAGCCACATTTAGAGCTTTATTGGCATAGTAAATAAGATGAAGAATCTTTTCTCGTCTCTGTCCCAATACCACACCAAGCGCCACTCCACTAGCATCACACATTACCTCAAACGGTTGCCCCCAATTCGGTGAAATAATGATAGGTGCGGAAACTAGCTTTTCCTTCAACTCCCCTAATGCTCTCAGACAAGTATCATCAAACTCAAACATACACTCCTTTTCGAGCAATTTGCACAATGGATGTGTAATTTTTAGAGAAATCCTTGATGAACCTCCTATAGAAACATGCATGCCCAAGAAAACTTCCAACACCTTTAATAGAGATAGGTGGTGGAAGCTTTTCTATTACCTCGACTTTTGCTCTATCAACCTCGATACCCTTCTCAGAAATCTAATGGCCCAGAACTATCCCTTTTTTTACCATGAAGTGACACTTTTCCCAATTGAGCACAAGATTGCACTCTTCACATCGTTTTAGTACTTCAGCCAAATGGGCTAAACAACGATCAAAAGAGTCACCTACTACGAAGAAATCATCCATAAATACCTCAATAGTGTCCTCCACCATATCAGAAAATATTGACATCATACAACGTTGGAAGGTCGTTGGAGCATTACACTACCCAAATGACATTCGTTTGAAAGCGAAAGTCCCATAAGGGAAAGTGAAGGTGGTCTTCTCTTGGTCTTCTGGAGCTATAGAAATCTGATTGTAACCCGAATAACCATCAAGAAAACAATACCAACCCTTACCCGCAAGTCGGTCCAACATTTGATCCATGAACGACATAATGAAGTGGTCCTTTTCTGTCCAAGCATTTTATTTCCAGTAGTCCATGCAGAATCTCCATCCAGTCACGGGCTGCACTGGAACGAGCTCGTTTTTCTCATTCAAGACCACAGTCATCCCACCTTTCTTGGGCACACACTGAAAGGGACAAACCGAACTACTATCTGCAATGGGATAAATAACTCCAGCATCCAATCACTTGATTATTTCCTTCTTCACTACCTCTTGCATAGACGGATTTAGTCTTCTCTGGTGCTCAATACTACGCAAATGATCCGGTATGAGTTGGATTTTATGAGAACAAATGCGTGGAAGGACCCCAATAATGTTCGCAATAGTCCACCCAATAGCCCACTTGAACCTCTTCAACATGGAAATGAATGCCTGAACTTGTGTCACATTCAAATCTGCCGCAATGATGACTTACCATATCTCCCCAAGAATACATACCTCAAATGTGATGGTAGAGCCTTAAGCTCTAATTTCGAGCCTCTTCAACAGATGGTCTTGCGGGTGGAGAGTCGCGATTCTTCATGTCTAACTCCAATCTCTTTGGTTTTGAACGAAATTTGAACCTATCAGGCACGACGACCAATTCATCATAGTCTTTAATACCATCACCCTCAAAATTTATCATTACCACTACTAGTGCATCAACACCCAACCTTTCTTCGATAGACACCTTAGAACCACTCTCTACAATATGATTCACCATTGATACCGACTTGAGCTCACTACTCTGCTTCATGGATCTACAGATGTTGAAAGTTACTTCTTCATTATTCAATCGGAACTTAATCTTCCCTTTCTCGATATCAACTAAGGCGCTCCCATTGGTAAGGAATGGTCTCCCAAGGATAATGGGAACCTCAAAATCAACCTCAGAATCAAGGATAACAAAATCCACTTTCACTAGTACATCATGGAGCACATCAATAGGCCTCTTCACAGTTCTATCGGCCATGAGCAATTGCATCGCAGTTGGTTTTGGATTCCCTAAACCCAACTTTTTGTAAATAGACAATGGCATCAAATTAATATTAGCACCCAAATCACACAACACCTTAGCAAAATGCAACAACCTGATGATATAAGGAATAATGAAGGCACCAAGATCCTCTTTCTTCTGTTCAAGGGACCTTGTAGCAATAGCACTACAATGTTGCAACATATCATCATCTTCAAAACTCACGGCCCGCTTCTTAGTCACCAAATCTTTCATAAACTTTGCATACCCAGGCATTTGCTCCAAGGCTTCTATCAACGGAACATTGATGGAAAGCTTTTTCAACATACTAATAAACCTGCGGTACTTCCCTTCTTCAGTCTTCTGCACTAACCTCTGTGGAAATGGAGGTGGAGGTCTAGGCATGGGAATATCTTTCTGGGTTATCTCCGCTTCCTTCTCTGTAGCATTCTTGGACTCTCCAGTAACCTCGATATCATCATCATCTTTAGTAACCTCAACTTCAACCTCAGATGGCATGGGTGGATCAATGATCTATTTACCCTCTCGAGTAGTGACTGCCATACAATGTCCATCATTCTTTGGATTTTGGATGGCGTTGCTAGGAAGTTTGCCAAGCTGTCGTGGATTGACTGTATTGGACAAATGATTCATCTGCTTCTCAAGATGCTTGATTGACATTGCATGGGCATCAACTTTTTGACCGATTCCAGACAAGTCGTTTTGCATCTCCTTCACATTCTCATCAGTCGAATCAAACCTCTTCATCATCTTTTGCATCATATCCTCAATACGTGACATACTACGCCCAGCTTCCCTATTACCAGATTCCCAATTTTGAGGAGGAGCATATGGCCCACCTCTATCGTTTCTGTTGGCATAGTTGTTCCAATTGTAGTTGTTGTTGTGATTATAGTTCCCATCCCGGACATAATGACCCTCTCGATTGTAGTTACCATAGTTTCGACCTTGGTTTCCTTGGCGTCAATTATCCGAATTGGAACCTTGGGCATTGTCACGGAAACCCCCCGTTTGATCATTCACTGCATAAGTATCCTCTTCATAGTAGCACTCTTCAATCGGTGGTGGATCTTTAGTCAAATAATTCACAACATTTATCTTTTCGGTACCTCTGCTCACATGATTCAACACCAACCTAAGTTTTGTCCTCATTTGAGCCATCTCCTCACGAATCTCATCGGCAGATTGACTAGGTGCAGATTGAACTGCAAAAGTTCTTCTTCCAATGTCTGACTTTCGAGTGCTCAATGCTTTATTGTTCCAGGAAATCTTCTCCAGTTTCTCAGCGATCTCCTCAAAAGATCACTGACCATATGATCCTTCTGCGATAGTATCAAGCACAACCTTACCATTGTCATCCTAGCCTCTGTAGAAATACTCCTTGTTATATCGCATTTTAACTCGAGGTCAAAACGTGTACAACATATTGGTAATTTCTAAATTATTAACTAACTTAAGAAGTCGCCACCTAATTATTACGGTGAATTAGGACACCTAAATATTTAACTAAGTAATACTAAAAATGACTTCAATTAAGGTCTACTTAACTTAAGTGATTCTAGATAAGGGTTCTAGTTATCCTAAAGGGAAGGGATAAGGCATCCTTTAAGATCCGTAAAAAAACAGTTAACCGACCAAACTTAGGTTAATTAAGTTTAAAAGAAAGATATGAGTGCTAGGAATTAAATAATTGAGTAACCAAATTGAAAAAACATTTTTTATTTTAAAAGCTCTTTTGCAATTTTATTAGAATGAAAACGATTTAAGAAAGAGTAATTTCTTTAGATTAATTTAGACAAATTCGTAGTCAATAACTAAAAAAGGTAATTAAATTAGACATTTTCTCATTGATTGACAAAGTGCTCCCTTTAGAAAAAGTTTTGTTTAGAAAAAATAAGAGTGTAGAACAAAATATATTATATATGTTTTTTTTGGAAGACATTGTCAAGTTTGAACAAAATTAAATAAATCTAGTGAGTTTAAAGTGGTGCAAAAAGAAGTGTTTAAAAAGAATTTGCCAAATTAAGTTTATGAAAGCTAAAGCAACTAATAAAGGTTGTTTCTAACTAAAAGGTGCCCAAACCCAAACATCTATATTATGTTACCTATTTGAGAATTCAAAAATAAAAACATATTCAAGTCACATAAGCAAGTATAAAATATAAAGAAAAATAAATGAACAAGTTAATGCTAAAATATAAATAGCCATGAGTGACTCCAAGCGAGGCTCGCTTGTTTTGCTTGCCAGTCGAAATATAAAGAAAAATAAATGAACAAGTTAATGCTAAAATATAGGTTATAGGCACTCCTAGAGCTAAATTTTCCGTCCAAACTTAGGTTCCAGTAGAAAGTATCCTTATTTTTTGGGATAGACGTTTGAGTGTAAGTATTTAAAATATTGTCTTTGATGTGATTGGGAATATCGACGGAAAGACCTGAGAAATCCCAAACCTTATTGGAGACACTACAACAAATTTGATTATTAGCAACAAATAATTTTGTCACTAGAAACTCACATTTCGTCACAAAAAGAATTTTGTGACGAAAAATAATTCGTCATGCATTCGTCCCTAAAGCATGGGTCACTAAATGTATACAAAGACGATTTAGTGTTTCATCACTAAATAGAAATGTATTAACTATGAAAACATATTTGTCCCTAAATGCTTCGTATTTATGACAAATTTGCTCGTCATAAAAAATATTAAAATTTGTAGTTGAAGATATATTGTTTTCACTAAATAGGTTATTATAGCCGACGAAAATGATGTGTCACTAACTATTTAGTTTAATTAGTGACGATGTCATTTGTCTCTAATATTTTGTGTATTTCGTAGTCAAGCAAATAATATTTCATCACTAAAACCTACTTTTTACATACAATTTTTTTGTTGTCCCTAAAGGTAAAAATTAGTGACAACATTATATTTAAATAATTTTGTAGTTGAAACAATCATATCATCACTAAAAATAATTTTTTTTACCGACAAAATAAAATTGTCACTAAAAAATTTAATAAATAAGCAGGAAATTTTTGAGACAAAAAATATTTTTGTCACGGAATGTCATACTTTAATGAAGAAAATGTTATCATCTTAAAAAATAATGTATTCGTCACTAAAAATTGAGCTTTTGAAGTTAAAATGTTCTGTCACTAATGACATTTAAACTTGTAGCAATACTATTTACAATTCGTATTAAGCTAGGTCTCCGTAAATTTAAAAAATTATTAAAAAATTAAAATTATTAAATAATACAAATATATTAAACTTAATAGCATGGAGCAATTTTTTTTTTAATAATGAGCATCATACACTATACAAATTAAAATTAACAACATACTAAAAGAATTATAAAGAGAATCATATAGATTAAAAATAACAACATACCAAAAAAGAAAGATAAAAAATTATTACACATTGTCTGTCATTTCTCTTATATTAGAAAGGCTTGTTCAACTTGCCTGCTTTTTGATGGAAAGGGTATTTCTGTCTTTTCACTTCCATATTATAACTACGTGTCTAACTCTTGTGTTATCAATTTACACCTCACTTTGTATGTCTTCATCATTTATACTCTACCGTCAGTGTACATCAAGGTTCCTCTGTTTCCTTCAGAATTCCATCTAGGTAAGATTCTTTTCCTCAAAGTTGAAGTTCGGGAACCAAATTTGATCTGGGTATCTAAAAATTTGCTTCTTTTCCTTGTGTTTAGGAAGTCCCAATAATTTTAATCGATATGCTTTCAATTTTGGCTGGGTGATTATGGTTTCCGTGTTCTATTTTGGATTTATGTTTCATATTTTTGTTGTGTTTCTCACATGCAGTAATTAATTTGGTATTTTCCGTCAAAATTAACTTTGTGGTTTATTTTAGTTGGGTTTTTTTTATTAGAACTCTTTTCAACTTCCTCCGTTCATATATGGTCTTCTTCACCTGAATCAATTTTCTGGGTTTTTGTGATGTTCGATTTTTCTTGTGTTTGGGAAGTCCCAATAATTTTAATCGATATGCTTTCAATTTTGGCTGGGTGATTATGGTTTCCATGTTCTATTTTGGATTCCCGTTTTAGATTTTTGTTGTGTTTTCTCACATGCAGTAATTAATTTGGTCTTTTTCCGTCGAAATTAACTTAATAGTTTATTTTAGTTGGGTTTCCTTTATCATAACTCTTTTCAACTTCTTGCGTTCATATGTGGTTTTCTTCATCTGAATCAATTTTCTGGGTTTTGTGATATTCGATTTTCCTTGTGTTTTGAAAGTCCCAATAATTTTAATCGTTACGCTTTCAATTTTTTGTTGGGTGATTATGGTTTCCGTGTTCTATTTTGGATTTCTGTTTTAGATTTTTGTTGTGTTTTCTCACATGCAGTAATTAATTTGGTCTTTGGGTTTTCTTTATCAGAATTTTTTTGAAGTTCCTTCGTTCATATATGGGTTTTTCATCGAAATCAATTTATGGGTTCTTGTGCATTTAGTTTGGAGTTTCTTCACCTTATTGCATTGACATTTTCTATCACGACCCAGACTGTCATGATTGGCACCCACACAAACTCTCCGGTGGGAGAACCACTACTACAACCCAAACCAAGCAACTAAATCAAAACTAAGGCATTTAAGTTACGGAAGCAAGTTAAATACTAAGGAAATAAATAGAGTTACCATAAAGCCTAACAATAATAAACTAACATTGCGGAAGTAGTGCCTAGAACCTAAAAGTCAATGTACCAAAACATCTAAAATTCAACAAGTCTAAACAAGAAGAGATGCAGCCATAATCTAATGAACTAATCAACTAACTAGAACATAGTCTAAGTCTGGAAATGGTGGACATAGACAAATGAGAACCCATGGCAGCCCGGAAGAATTGGCTCACCCTTGAATTCGAACGATCATTGATCTCCTAAGCGAGGTCTGTCAGTAGCCGCTTGAAGATGTCCTATACTCAACAAAAATAAGAGCACGTGCAGTATCAGTACGCAACCACAGTGTAATGGTAGGATCACACGGCTATCCCACTAGGTGCAACATACATAAGTCAAATAACAATATAATCACATGCATATATCAAACCTATACAATAGCATTAACATTTACGAATAACGAACAACTTCACATGTCTCAAAATACACATTTATGACAAGTCATTGGTCCTCTCATGGAACCCAAGCAATTAGCATACCGGAACGTGGTACTCGATCCAATGATTATGCCGGAACGTGGCAACCGATCCCATAATTATATCGAAACATGGAAACCGATCCAAGTTAGTTATGCCGGAGCGTGGCAACCGATCCATTCAACACACCACAATCACAAGTACATCCTCAAGATCATACAATTAAGTCTTGATTTCATGGTAACCATTATTCATTTACCTCATTACGACAAGTGTGAACAATAATGCAACATTCATATACATTCATGTATTATATTGAAGCAAAAACAAACATACATCACACAATCATAGGACCACAACCATCACCTACCTCGAAACAAGCTTGAAACCCTAAGAAACTTGATCCTTCCCTTTCCGAATTCCTTCCGCTTGTTCTTGGTCTACAAACAATCATAATAACACGGAAATCAATAAACAATCACTAATTACCCGGATTACTAACAACTCTAACAACCCTAGATCATCCCTATGATCCCAAGTATCCAAAATAGGGTTGTTTCCACCATAGAATCTAGATCAAAACCCTCCCCCGTCATTATTTGTTCATTCTATTACGTTCTACGGATCGAAAAATGGATTCGGGGACTGAAAAGCTTACCTTTAGACTCAAGAATGGTGGAAAACTGTTAGGAGTCGCCTAGGGTTCGTTCTTTAGCTCTAAAAATCAAAAAGTGCAGAATGAGGTCGTTTAGGGGTTTATTTACGACTTTAAGTCGCGTCGAACCCGCCACAATGGCCCTCACCCCACTTTAGCGACCCCGCCAAAGCCACCAAAAGCTCCGCCAGAGTAGGTTGTACGAACCAGTGAGCTATTTAAAGAACTCCAACATCCCCATTTCACAACACACCTCTAACCAACGACGCTCAGAAAATACCTATTACGCTAAGGTCGATTCTGGGAGTTCTACTCGCCCGAATTCAATTTCGTAAAGTCGTACGGATTCCTTAACGAGTTATATAACCACTCATTTATCCAAAATTATAAATAAATCACCCGATTGTTACCATATTTCCCTACACCTTAAAAACTCCGATTTCGTCCAAATCTAGACAAGGTTGGGAAAATCCAAATACTATGAAAAAGTTTTTCGGTCCCAAATTTTCCCCCGTTGGCATTTCTATAATGACGGAAACAGGTCGGTACAATAGATACCAATTTACCCATCACTCGACCCCGAGTGACAAAACTTAGGAAAATAGGCTAAGGTAAGAATAAAGTAGTATCTGAATCGACGAACAATTGGGGATACTTGTCTCGCATGTCCCTCTCGGTTTCCCAAGTAGCTTCCTCAACTGGACGATGCTTCCATTGAAATTTCACAGACTTAATCTCATTAGTCCTCAACTTACGCACATCACGATCAAGAATTGCAATCGGTTCCTCCTCATATTAAAGGTCTTTGGCTAACACAATTGAGTCCCACTGAATGATATAATCCCCGTCATCTTGATACCTCTTCAACATGGACGCATGAAATACCGGATGAACAACTGATAAATTAGGAGATAACGCCAATTTATACGCTTTCGGCCCTACACATTCAAGAACCTCAAATGGACCAATGTATCGCGGACTTAGCTTGCCCTTCTTGCCAAATCTCATCACCCCTTTCATGGGTGATACCTTAAGAAGAACATTCTCACCGATTTGAAACGCCATGTCTCTTACCTTATGATCCGCATACTTCTTTTGTCTACTCTGGGATGCTAAAAGCTTAGCTTGAATACTCCTCACCTTATCTTGAGCATCCTTCACTAAATCAACCCACAAAGGTTTCACATCCCTAGCCTCGAACCATCCTATGAGTGATCTACATCCCCTCCCATAGAGTGCCTCACATGGTGACATATCTATGCTGGAGTAATAACTATTATTATAGTAGAATTCACACAAAGGTAAGAACTTATCCCAATACCCTCCAAAATCAATCACACATGCCCTCAACATGTCTTCTAACACTTGAATAGTCCTTTCTGACTGCCCGTCAGTCTGTGGATGGAAGGTTGTACTAAAGGTAAGTTGTGTGCCCAATTCATCATGTAATTTCCTCCAAAACTTGGATGTGAATTGGGTACCACGGTCTAAGATGATAGAGAGGGGCACCCCATGCAACCTCACTATCTCTTTCACATACACCTTAGCCAATTGTTCAGTATTATAGTCTATTCTTACCAGAATAAAATGGGCTGACTTAGTCAATCTATCAACCACTACCCAAATAAAATCAAACTTCTCTAAAGTCTTGGGAAGATGAACCACGAAATCCATGGCTATCCTCTCCCACTTCCATTTCGAAATTGGCATTCTTTGAAGCAAATCTGCAGGCATTTGGTGTTCATATTTCACTTGTTGACAATTTTTACACTTCGCCACAAACTCCGCTATGTCCTTCTTCATGCCCGGCCACCAATAAATTCGCCACAAACTCCGCTATGTCCTTCTTCATGCCCGGCCACCAATAAATTCACTTCAAATCTCGATACATCTTGGTCACACCCGAATGGATAGAATATCGCGAACCATAAGACACTTCCAATTATTTCTTAATCAAGTCATCTACTCTAGGGACACATATTCTCCCTTTAAAATTGAGCACACCATCCGCATCAAAAGTGGTCTCTTGTGCCTTACCAATCGCAATCTTCTTTCTAAGCTCCTCCAAATTTTCATCTTCAAATTGTTTGGACTTGATCTCATCAATGAATGTGGCCCTCACTTCAATGCTAGCTAACACCCCACCTTTTTCTGAGATGCCCAACTATATGAACTTAGACTCTAAGGTCTGAATTTCCTTAGCCAAAGGTCGTCTGGATGCACTCAAGCAAGCTAAACTATCCATACTCACCGCCTTTCGACTCAAAGCGTCTGCCACTACATTAGCCTTACCCGGATGGTATTGAATGGTAACCTCATAATCTTTAAGTAACTTCATCCACCTTCACTGTCTCAAATTCAGATCCTTTTGAGTGAACACATGCTGCAAACTGCGATGATCAGTAAACACTTCACACTTAACACCATAGAGGTAATGCCGCCAGATCTTAAGAGCAAACACTACCGCTGCCAACTCCAAATCATGTGTGGGATAATTCCTCTCATGTACCTTTAACTGACGTGAGGCATAAGCTACAACATTCTTATCATGCATCAAACCGCACCCAAACCAGAATGTGAAGCATCACAATAAACAATAAAATCTTTACCTTCAACCGGTAATGCTAGAATAGGCGCGATGGTCAAAAGAGTCTTGAGCCTTTGGAAGCTCTTCTCACATTTTTCAGTCCATTAAAATGGTATCTCATTTTTGGTCAAATTAGTCAAGTGCATGGCGATATAAGCAAAGTTCTTCATAAATCGACGATAATAGCTAGCGAGCCCCACAAAACTCCTAACTTCAGTCACAGAACTTGGTCGAACCCAATTCTTAACCGCCTCAATCTTTTGAGGATCTACCATTACCCCTTCTTTTGAAACTACATGTCCCAAAAATGCCACAGAAGTCAACCAAAATTCTCACTTAGAAAATTTCACATATACCTTTTGCTTCCCAAGAACATCCAAAACAATACGAAGATGATCGGCATGCTCTTCCTCACTTTTTGAATAGACCAAAATATCATTAACAAAGACTATGATGAAAGAATCAATAAATGGCTTGAACACCCCATTCATGAAACTCATAAAAGTTGTAGGCGCATTGGTTAAACCAAAAGACATAACCAAAAACTCATAGTGCCCATAGCGAGTCCTAAACGTCGTCTTGGGCACATCCTCAGGCCTAATTTTCAATTGATGGTAGCCAGACCTTAGATCCATCTTAGAGAAACTGATGCACCTTGCAATTGGTCAAAAAGATCATATATTCGAGGCAAAGGGTACTTGTTTCGAATAGTGACCCTATTCAATTGCTGATAATCTATATACATTCTCATACTACCATCATGTTTCTTAACAAACAAAACTGGAGCACCCCATGGGGAAGCACTAGGATGAATAAATTCGAAGCTCTTGGATTTGAGCCTTAAGCTCTCTTAATTCTACCAGAACCATGCGATATGGAGGGATAGAAATGGGATGAGTACATGGGATGAGTACCAGGCTCTAAATCAATGCAAAAATCTATATCTCTATACGGAGGCATACCAGGCAAGTCACTAGGAAACACTTCTCTAAATTCCGACACCACAAGAATAGACTCAATGGATAAAGCCTCAATCCCAACATCTCTAATATGAGCCAAATAAGCCAAACAACCTTGCCTTATCAATTTCCTATCCCGAATGGAGGATATGATCTTAGCTTACTTAGGCTTGTACACCCCTTCCCACTCTAATTTTTCCCTTCCCGAAATTTCTAGAGTTACAGACTTAGTATTACAATTAAGCACGACATAATAGGGGGACAACCAAGTCATGCCTAAGATTATATCAAAGTCAGTCATATCCAAAATTACCAAATCAGCCCAAGTCTGAAAACCCATAAACAAAATAGGACAAACACGATAGACATGGGTAACTATGACGGACTCTCCAACTGGGGTGGGTAGAAACATGGATAGGGACATCAAGTATATCACAAATCATATCAAACTTTGAGGCAAATCACACGGATACATAAGAAAAAGTAGAACCCGGATCAAACGCTACAACAATAAAGGCTTTTAGCGGCAATTAATATGCACTTTAGTGGCAATATAAATTGCCACTAAAACTTTTACTGTCATTTAATTTATTGTCATTGAATTCAATGTCGCTAAAGGCTTTTGTGGCAATTATAAAGAGTGCCGGTAAAGATACCAACTATTGCCGCTAAAAGATTTCAATTTTAGCGGCATTTATTTACTGGAAATAACAATGGCTACTAAAATCACCTGAAATTTACATCTTGCATAATCATTAATGATGCACCTAATTGGCAATAAAACTGCCCACAAATTGCAAATACTAATATTAAGAAATGGCGTGCTTCATTAAAATCACAATAAACAAAAAAAATAAAATTTATTCATTCATAATCTTAATGTCAACAACATAACATGAAAAAAATTACTCCACTTGATTCCAAAAGCTAATCTTCTTTTTTTTGAGAAGGTAAAAGCTAATCTTGTTCTCATTTCAATAATCTTCCATATATCAAATCTCTAAACATCATAGAGTACATATCTATATCCTCTCAGAAACCATTGCCTCGTGTCCTCTCGGATACCATCATTCCTTATCAAAACAACAGGATACTCAGCACTAGCCAACACCATGTCTTCTTGATGTTACCAGACCCCTGGATCTCAAATTGTCATGCAAAGATGAATTTCTTAGGCATAAGAAAATGTTTCACTTGAATTTCCCTTTTAGGACCTTCAAGTTAGCCCTTCAGACTACTTGAAGTTGTGTCCCACTCTCATATGCCCATCAATGCTTTCAGGAGAAGGCAACTGACCATCAGGACTAAAAGCCAAACTAAACAAAATCTCTGTGATCTGCACCATAGGTCAAAAAACAAAAGTTAAAAGGTATATCAATAAGACATATCTAATTAGCGATACAAAACCATAAATCATTTGAATAATAAACATGAGACAGATTCTTAATGTCAGGCATGACTCATTTACCTTCTAATAACTTTAAACTAGAATCACCTTGACCAATCTTCTATATAAATTCTCCTTCGTCTCCACCACATGTTGCCACCAAATTAGCATATGTCGGACTGCAGATAGCAGTTTATGCTTCATTTATAAAGAGAAAATGTATTGAAATAGTTAAAATATAAAGTAAACAGAAAAGAAATCCACTCCAAAGTACAATCTAGTTATAGTTTTATACCCAATCGGGAGGCATTGACTATCATATGGATACATTTAACTTTTAACTAGTCCAAAATCAATAAAAACACATTTACCTAAAATCATTATGTTGGTGAGGAAAACAATCTTATGTGAAGTATATTCAACTATCTGAATATCTGATTCAATTTTCTTATAGGGAAAATATTTACATTAATGAGTGGAAAAACTCCAGCATACAAGAAGCAATAAGTGGAGGACCAACACAAGATGGAAACATCTAGCTATGCACACTATCATTTAGATAAAAGGGATCTCACATGTTTTCAAGAGTTTGTAAAACACATATAGCATGTGACGAGTCTAGCTAGCATTAACCAACCATACGACACTTCATAAACTACATACGCATGCAAGTTTTACAACACAAATATGCAAGGAGTCCTTCCACTCCCAAATGTGAAGGCTTTAGATGCCTAAAACAACATAGACTAGCTTGCTTAAAAGAAATATATGATTAACGACATGCTCTACGTGTTAATAGAATTTTGAGGTACGGACCTGTCTTACTCCTACTGCAGGTTGTAGTGGATTCATGGTATCATATGAAATCTGTAGCTTAAAAAAGTGTGCAAATCAAAGGAGGACAACAAACTCAACTTCTGATACGATCGTGTGACCTTTTTCATGACTAGTCAATACCTTTGCTGATAAAAGTTAGGAACAACGGCAAAACTATTAGATTGAAAATTGACAGTGTGTTCAAAATTAGGGCTTGAAGAAAACGACTCAACTTCGATTCGAGCGAGGACTCGAATACATAAATCCGATTAGAAGAGAAAACAAAGACATACTTAAAATGTAAAATGGCTTAAGCTTCAATTCTAACAACTTAGGTTTTTCATAAGACGATTGCACGCGCTAAAATTGCTCCTAATATATCAAACCACGAATAAAAATATCATAACTTCATTAAACTTCCAAAAATAAAGAAATTTAGATAGTAACCGATAAAGGAGGAAGAATACCGACATAGTAGCGGTGTTGATTCGTAGCAGAGGTAGATTTGGAGGTCCGGATAGCGGTGGTGGATATGGTGATTTTGGTGGCCGTGTTGAATACGATGGCTCTAGTGGCGCCGGAGAATACGGTGGCTTAAGCGGCGGTGGATAAAATGGCTACGGTGGCTCTGGAGGTGGTGATTCTGGAGGAGGAGGGCAGCGGATCTAATGGCCAGCGTTTTTTATTGCTTTGAGGGAATAAGTAAAATAAAATTGAATTTAGATATTGACTTTTAGTGGCAACTATCTTTTAATGCCACTGAAAAGAGAAATTTTTTACGGTGAATGTACATTTGCCGCTATATCTCATTTTAGAGATTAAATTAGTGGCAATTATTTTATTGCCGCTAAATAATTGCCACTAAAAATGCTTTTTGGTGTATTGAAACAACACATTAGCCATGCGGTCACAGACAAGAATAGTACTTGTGATTACTGCGTCAGACGCCTCTGCCTCATTCTTGCCCGGAAATGCATAACACTGAGACCTATCATCTTGACGAGCCACTTCCTTGCCTGGTTGCGCGTTACCCCTGATTGCATTACCATTTCCTCTACCTCCACGGCCTCGCTGATTACCTCCTCGCCCACCTTATGGACGTCCTATACCATTATTACCATTCCCCGCGGGTACCACTGCTCTAGACTGCTGCTGCGTGAAATCTAGCACACGTGGGTGGGGACAATCTCTCCTCATACGCCCAGGTTCACCACAGTTGTAGCAAGTACGATCAAAATATGGTTTACCACCTGTCAAAGGCGCGACTCCCTGCTATCCTGAAAATTATGAGATGGAGTTTCCGAGTAACTACCTACAGAGGTGGGAATAGCAGACTGAATTGGCTTGGCTGCAAGCATTTGCCTTTCAGACCCCTTGGAATAAGAACCTTGAAAGTTACCCGAGTTCTTGGCCCGTTTTGCCCATGCCTTAGCTTGACCGTCTCGCCTCATCCCTTCCACTTTCTTAACATAGTATGTTACCTCATTGAAGCTCTTCCCTACAGAAGTTATATGAACCGATAATACTTGCAACTCAAAATTTAGTCCCCTAATAAATAACCGGATCCTCTCCTTCTCAGTAATCACCAATTGAGTAGCATATCTAGACAAAGCATGGAACTTGGCCTCATAAGTAGCCACAATCATGCCACCCTGCTCCAACGCCATGAACTCATCCTTCTTGAGATTCCTCAAGGTCCTAGGCACATAGTTCTCTAGAAATAGAGCATGAAATTGGGTCCAAGTAAGTGGAGGTAAAGTAGAAGATCGACATTCCATATAAGCTCTCCACCACTGCTTAGCCTCACCTTAAAGTTGAAAGGACATGAACTCAACCCCATATTGATGGACAATTCCCAACTTATGAAGCCTCTCATAACAATCTAAGATAAACTCATAAGCATCCTCATTCTCAGAACCAAAAAACACATGAGGCTTTAGCTTTAAAAACTTAGTCATCATTTCATGCTCATTACCAGTCATAACAAATCCCAACAAAGGACGGAAGAAAGCATCATTACCTCCAGTCCCACCCATCTTCGGCACAATGCTAGCAACATAAGGGTTAGTAGGAGCTTGAGTTGCTTGAGCAGAAGGAAGCACTCCAGGACCAACCAACCCTTTCAAGAATGACATGATATGTCGAGCTAACACTGGGTCTATGGGGGGAACATCGGTAGTGTCAACCTGCACCTCTTCCTTTTGTCCCACATCCTCAACATTCTCAACATCAACATTCTCCTCTTCAATCTCTTCATGATGCGTATGAGGGTTCTTATTCACAGGAGCATTCTCAACAGGAGCTCCATTTCTAGCAGGCGCTACTCTTCCATGGCCTCTACCCCTAGATCTTCCTCTACCGCTGCCTCGACCATGACCTCTCCCTGCAAATTCCTCAGCTGGAGCATTAACGGGGGCTACAGGCCTAACGCCATTGAATCTAGTATTAACCATCTGCGGACAGAAGAGTGAAGGAGGTTAGATACCAATTTGAATCGCCAGATACCAATTGATCAAGTCATAGCACGAAAGGAGACAAGAGAAACAGAGAGATTTCTTAAAGTTCTATAGCCTCTCGAAGAAAAGTAAAGGCGTCCCTGTACCGTTCCGCAAGACTTTACTAGACTTCTTTTGGTACATTGAGATCAACGAACCTAGTCTTTGATACCAACTTTGTCACGACCCAGACCATCGTGATTGGCACCCACACTAACTCTCCGGTGGGAGAACCACTACTACAACCCAAATTAAGCAACTAAACCAAAACTAAGGCATTAAAGTTACGGAAGCAAGTTAAATACTGATGAAATAAATAGAGTTCCATAAACTCTAACAAAAGTCTAACAATAATAAACTAACATTGCGGAAGTAATGCCTATAACCTGAAAGTCAATATACCAAAATATCTTAAATTCAACAAGTCTAAACAAGAAGGGATGCAACCCCAATCTAATGAACTAATCAACTAACTAGAAAATAGTCTAAATCCTAAAATGGTGGACATAGACGAAAGCGAACCCATGGTAGCCCGGAAGAATTGGTTCACCCTTGAATTCGAACGATCACTGATATAACAATATAATCACATTCATATATTGAACCTATACAATAGCATCAACATTTACGAATAACGAACAACTTCACATGTCTCAAAATACACAATTATGACAAGTTATTAGTCCTCTCATGGAACCCAAGTAGTTAGCATACCGGAACGTGGTACTAGATCAAATGATTATGCCGGAACGTGGCAACCGATCCCATAATTATGTCGAAACATGGAAACCGATCCAAGTTAGTTATGCCGGAGCGTGGCAACCGATCCATTCAACACACCACAATCACAAGTACATCCTCAAGATCATACAATTAAGTCTTGATTTCATGGTAACCATTATTCATCTACCTCATTACGACAAGTGTGAACAATAATGCAACATTCATATACATTCATGTATTATAATGAAGCAAGAACAAACATACATCACACAATCATAGGACCACAACCATCACCTACCTCGAAACAAGCTTGAAACCCTAAGAAACTTGATCCTTCCCTTTCCGAATTCCTTCCGCTTGTTCTTGGTCTACAAACAATCATAATAACACGGAAATCAATAAACAATCACTAATTACCCGGATTACTAACAACTCTAACAACCCTAGATCATCCCCATGATCCCAAGTATCCAAAATAGGGTTGTTTCCACCATAGAATCTAGATCAAAACCCTCCCCCGTCATTATTTGTTCATTCTATTACGTTCTACGGATCGAAAAATGGATTCGGGGACTGAAAAGCTTACCTTTAGACTCAAGAATGGTGGAAAACTGTTAGGAGTCTCCTAGGGTTCGTTCTTTAGCTCTAAAAATCAAAAAGTGCAGAATGAGGTCGTTTAGGGGTTTATTTATGACCTTAAGTCGCGTCGAACCCGCCACAACGGCCCTCACCCTGCTGTAGAGTCCCCTCCAGAGCGGCTTGCACGAACATTGAGCTATTTAAAGAATTCCAAAATCTCCATTTCACAACACACCTCTAACCAACAATGCTTAGAAAATACCCTTTGTGCTAAGGTCGATTACGGGAGTTCTACTCGCCCGAATTCAATTCTGTAAAGTCGTACGAATTCCTTAACGAGTTATCTAACCACTCATGTAACCAGAATTATAAATAAATCAACCGATTATTACCATATTTCCCTACACCTTAAAGACTCCGATTTCGTCCAAATCTAGACAAAGTTGGAAAAATCCAAATACTACGAAAAAGTTTCCAGGTCCCAAATTTTCCCCCGTTGGCATTTCTATAACGACGAAAACAAGTCATTACATTTTCATAGTTGATTTCTAGGATGCAGTTGAACACATTGTGCTCTCTCACATCCTTAGTAAATCGATTTGAGAAGTAGTTAGAACCTCTCTTGAAAAGCCGAGTTTTTTAATTTATTATTATATAATTTTCTTAGGCTTAATTTAAGGTTCTGGAGGAAGGAATTGGTAGGTAAAGCACTAGAGTTTTGTTATTTTCATCTTTTCTCTTGCTATATTTGGTAGTGTTGGTTGGAATATTGTTGCTTGTGAGTTTTGATGTGGAGCACTTGTTGTCACTCTAAATCTACGTTTTACTCTTCTTTGTTTTATAGGCATAATTTGTGTTATAGGGAAGTTACTGTTAGGGTTGAATGTTGTTGATTTTCTTTGTGGAATTTAGGGAAATTGGAATTATCAGGTTTCTTTTTAGTTAAATTTGGCTATTGATTGATTTGATTCCACGCTGGAGTTCTGTTCTCTCTGTTTCTGTGTGATTTGGGCAGAGGGGTGATTATAGTTTTCTTTTTAAAAAAAAATCATTGTTTCATTTTCCTGATTTACCTTTGTGTTGTAGCAACTTTTTGGGGACCGCTAAACTTAAAAAACCTAATTTAGGACCTTCAAAGCTTTTGAAATTGATAAGTGAAATTTCATGTAAATCTTTTCAGTTAAACCTTTCCTCTTGCTATAGTTGGTAGTGTTACTTGGAATATTGTTACTTGTGAGTTTTGATGTGGAGCACTTGTTATCCTTCTAAATCTACGTTTTACTTGCACTCATATTTCCATTTCAGTATTGAAACCAAATAGCTCTAGTGTTTTGTTTGTCTAAGCTTTCATAAATTCACATGGCTACACAATGATATCATATGTTGAAGGTGAACTATAACAAATTCTATTTGATAGATACAAATTATAAAAAAATACTAAATTCATTTTACAATTATTTTCGCGTGCAGTGTGAAGTTAAGGATTTGTAGTTATTACTATTGAAGTTTTCAGCTATAGGTATGTTCTTTCCCACCCATTATTGTGATTTCTTTTTCCCTCCTTCCTACTTTTACCTCCTTCATTAGTAGCGGTCCAATCACTCTGTTATGCTCCGTTTTGAGTGATAGGAAATTTGGGGGTGTTTGAGGAGTTTAAGGGTACAAAGTTGTTGTCTTGTTGCTGGTGAAGAGGAAGATAACTAGATCATGGATTCATACTAGGCATGATATTTTTTGTTACATAATTGCTTATTTTCGATGAACGTTTCATCTGAATTTGATAGGTTGGTAAGAGGATTTTTGACGAAAAGTCCATCAAAAACGTTATCAATGAAAAAATATCTACATGATATTACGTATTATATAATCTTTGGAAATGGTTTTAAAGAAGATATTTGACTAGGTAAACAAGCCAAGTTTCTAAATACAATTATATATTTAATAATGGTCCCATTAACAAGTGCACTAGTGGATTGATGAGTATCTCTTCATAAGAGATTCAAGTTCGAGTTTCCTTTCTTTGTTAGAAAGTGTTTTACGTTCATGTGGAATTTTTTTATGCAAACTTAAATTTAGTTGAATATCAATACAAATACCAAAAAGGTTAAGGCTCTTGACAAGCAACTCTTAAGTAGTTGGATATACCCCTCATAGTTATATCTGAACTTGGAAGTTCAATATAATTTTTCCAATCAAATTACTTACTTTTGCAATGTGGATTAGGCATTTCTTGATTTTTCGATGGGCTGAAATTCCGCAAATCATTAGTGTATTGTTCGTACAAGAAGTAACGATAGTATTATCACAATCTAATACATACTTTTCGTGAGTATCTCATTCTGTTTTAGTGTCTCACTTCAAACACCACACACACACCCAAACTGATGCCAAAGTTTGTTTTTCCTTTTTTTTTTTTAGTAACCAATATGCTAAAATATTCAGGTGCTGCAACCTTAAGTATCATAGTTTAGTTCTCTTGAGTTGCTTAGTTGGTTTTGCAACTGTTAACATGTTATTGATGTAAGGGATTGTAACTGGTTATAGATTATTTATATCTTATAATTATGGTTGATGGGCTTGAAGAATTGGCATTGATAAATTGTGATGTAGTGGAAAGATAATTTGGTTTATTGACTACATTAGGGCAGGATTTGAAAAGATAAAAAAATAGGTGTTGACTTAGTTGCTTTTACATTTTATTTTTGCCACACCCTGAATTAGGGGGCGTAACTGGCACTCGATACCCTAATACATCGAGTTACCCAATGAAACATACTAGCTAAACCAAACTGTGAGACAAAAAGATTGGGCTGCACAACCTCTAAAAAGTGAAGCCTGGACCCAGAGGTCATGACCTGAATGAGAATAAACCATACAAATAATGGTAGACAAACCGAAAAAAAATAAAGATGTACTATCTAGCCGACGAGGCCACAATCGAAAACATACCTACTTACACACACACATATATATACATGCCAAGCCTATTGGCTAGAGGTTGAAACATACAAAAAGAAGCCCAGAATATTGTGTCCACAATAGCCTCTATGAGTGACATAAGCACTGTCGGGACAAGGCCCCGACTATACCCAAACTGTACAACAAATGTAAACATCCTCTGATAGCCCCAGGATAAGATGGAACTTACCAACTCACAGCTGAACCTGAATCCTAGCGGGTGGGTCAATTAGAGTCCCTGCCTGTACATGCTCGCACGAAACAAAAAGCAGCGTCCCCAGGCAAAGGGACGTCAGTACGAATAAAAATGCACTGGTATGTAAAGCGGAAAGTAAAATCATAAACATTTACTGTAAAAGGGTAATAGAGATACCACCTGAAACTGAAACCCAAATAATCTCCATGGCTGACCTTTAGCCCCCTACTACTTAAATATGCATGGTGTGCTCGTATAATCGTATGTCGTGAATACATATATATATAGATGCAAATGCATGACATACCCAACCATATGCTAGCAATGGTGGTGCTTTCCGATAGCGAACCGGCATCATATTCGCCAACTTGTGGCCATCTGTGTCTCATACATATAAATATAGGCAATAGGCCCCATACCTCCCGATTATAGCTCAGGAGTAGAATGCATAGCATGTCATGTCATGGATTTATAACACCTATGAGTTACTGTTGTCATGTTTCCAATCTTGGCCCGTTTGTAGTCTTGTTCTCATAACCTCATAATAACTTTCGTATAACATATAATAATCTCATGGAACCTGATATGTTCTTCCAAATAAGCTTGAAAAGTTAACTCGGATTTTAGAAGGATAGCCTAACCTTGTTGATATTCATAACAAGTTTAAGGTGACTTACTGAGTTCCTAACTTGGTTCCTAGATAATTTATAAAAACAATATTTCAAAACCCAAGTGTTCTAATAGTTTACATTCAAATTATATTCGAGAGTTTTGAAGATCGTGAGTTACTTTAAAGATTTTTTTTAATAATAACCTTAGTGGAGAAAGAGGGCTGGCCACAAGTAGTAAGGGTCTCGTGTGACATTTTAATTCACATCACCCAAGGAAGAATATGAATTCATACGTGTGGACATATAATCAAGCAAACCGATAAAATGACATGTAGATGTCGAACACTCTATTTATCCGAACAAGTGAAATATCAAAATAACAGAATCATGAAAAAAATTCAGCTGAGATCCCAATTCCTTTCATTGAAGGTCTTTCTAGCAAGAGAATAGCAAATATCACATTCGGCGTTTTAGGAATTTCCCAGGAGTGGTGCTAAAATGAGGGACTTAGCTTCGCCTTAACATACCTTTTCAATGAACGCTCGAATGGCCCTAGCCTCTTCACAAAAGTTGTTCCTTACGTCCTAAGCTTCGCAAACACTATATATACAGAGCTGGTACGCACCTATAAACAGTTCATAATTGTTCTTAAATCGGCATATTTGCCAAATGGCCTCAACTTGACAACATTTCCGTAGAACTTCATAAAAACAATCATAAAAGAGTCCCGAGATGATTATCTTAGTTAACCAACTGTAAACCTTTAATAAACACCAATAACTACAAATTTATATCTCCAAAAACTTGCTCCAAACTCAGCTAATAGAAGGGGAAAGCGATTGCCATGTGTAGAGATCACGTTTCTAGGCACGGGGCAATCTTTAATGGTAGAAATCGTCAAAAACTAACCTTCATCATGCAAGTACTCCATAGGAACCCTCTCTTAAGCTTTATTTCTGGTTTGGAAGTAAAATGAAATGTTTTCATGGCTTAAAACGTTGAGTAAGCCAACATACCACATTTTTTACCCGACCCGGATTCTGCCCCGGCAGTCCGTAGTAAAACCCTCATAACTTTTTACTCCGATGTCGGTTGGATACGGGGTTTTATGCGTTGCAAACTAGAATCGTAGGCCTTCGATTTAATGGGTGGTAGGCCTTCTAACTCTTTATATATTGGGAGAAAACATCCAAGACATTTGACCCAAAGTTAAGAAAATATTATTAGAGAAACTTCAATAACTTTTGCCGACTTTAGTTTCACTAATTTTCTTGACTTCCAAACTTAACATACAACCCTTGTACTATTATAATACCTCATAACACACTATTATTAGCATGTTTTACACTCATAGGCTTATCAACAAGGTATGGGATAATTTAAACATTTCAAACGACGAAGTTCTACCCGAGCCATTTCTTTAGTCATGAACTTTGTTTGAGGGGTCCCTTTGACCTAAAACTTTAGTTTAGTTCCTTGAAATTTCCACCTATTTGAAATCTGAATCTCCAATGTACAATACAAAGTCATATACACCTCATAAAACCATGTCATACTACGCCACATATATTATGCACGATTAGACAAAGAGCATGGGATCTTACAATTTTTAACTCCGATGTTGATCCAAGCAATCACACCTTCTGTTAGGGCAGAACACGACAACACAAATAATGGAATAACAACCATGCTTGAAATACATCTAATCAAGACATTGAATATCTGAAGCAGTAGATGCCCAAATAGGAATTATGCCATGTATGTTCTTTGACAAAAGAGGCTAGAGAGTTCTGTGTATGTTTTTTATGGATTGATGCCAACTAAGAATCTCACTTGTTTAGCTGAAGCCCGCAACAATTTGTCTCCATTAGATTCAAAAGTCTTCTTTACTTTCTTTTGTTTAATGTTGTTGCTGTGTGCTTTTTGCGAGAAAAGTTTTAACTCTAAATAGTTGTCTGCAAAATCATGACAATTAAAGATTTACTTGATGTTTTTTTAATTAGCTGTCACATGGTGTTGTGCCTACTACTCTCTGGCAATTCAGAAATGTTATAGAAATCAAAATGCTTATCAAAATGCCTTACAACCAAATTCTATATTGATGCTTGCAATTTTACATATTCTTATTGAAAAGACATTTTTATACTCAATTTAAGCAACGATTGTAGCACCTTTTTCTCAAAAAAACTTTCTTCCATAAACTTTTTTCCATTTCAGCTTGCATCTATGTAAGCTAGGATCTATTATAACATTGTTTATCTTTTTTCTATTCAAAAGTCTTCTTTACTTTCTTTTGTTTAATGTTGTTACTGTGTTGCTTTTTGTGAGAAAAGTTTTAACTCTAAATAGTTGTTTGCAAAATCATGACAATGAAAGATTCACTTGATGTATTTTTAATTGGTTGTCACATGGTGTTGTGCCTACTACTCTCTGGCAATTCAGAAATGTTATAGAAATCAAAATGCCTTACAACCAAATTCTATACTGCTGCTTGCAATTTTACATTAAGCTAGGATCTATTATAACACTGTTTATCTTTTTTCTATGTAAACAGGAAAAAAACCAACAAAACTCACTCTCTGGGAAGAATTCATAGACCTATATGGGAATAAACTTCTCACACATCTGAAAGAACTTCAAGATTTCCTAGTAATTCTTGCCAGAAAAGTAGCCAAACCAAAATCATCTTCAGGTGAAGTACAGACATACTAACAATTTCTCATATGTTGAAACACATATTGCTCAAATTAACACCAACTATTCAACAATGTGCAGGCCTTTCAAAATAGATTTAGTACAACAATCCAGATTGGTCCCCCATACTCACAAGCTATCGAACTAAAGACATGGTATTCAAAATACACCTCTTTCTATGAACAAAAAAATGTATTCACATCTTAACATTTTTAACTTACATACAGGTCCAATGAAATAAAACCACTTCTTAACACATACATAACAAAAAGCACCACAGCTACAGGATCTCTTTTGTTTGAAAATGGGGCAGCACAAAAAGATTGAAAATGTCTCTCAATGGATTGAAATGACTTTCAATAATTTATTAAGCATTGAAGGGCTTTAAATAGCCAACATAAAATACATAATATGCATAATTTAAAATTTAAACAACCTAAAATATCTCAACAACATAAACAAACTAACTAAAATTCAAAATTCAAATTTATTCAAACTAAATAACTTATTTTGCTAAAGGTTACTACAGTAACTAAAAGCAAACTTCAACACTCCTCCTTTGCTTTAGTTACTGCAATTGAAAAAATGCTCCTCCTCAATTTTTGCTTTGGTAGTTGATGTTGGATTTTTTTTCATTGTTTTTGAACTTGCAAAATTTCTTCTTTTTTCTTTTTCTTCTTTTGATTTTGTTCTTCAAAAACACATGCGATGACATTGTCTTGTGTAGAGGTTGTAAGAGTTTTTTCTTCCATCGCAGCCTCACATATCACATATGTTTCAAAATATGGTTTTATTCTCACATACCAAATTTGATAGTTTTCGTCTGTGAAAATTTGTGGGGCATTCAAAGAGAGACTGTTGCTTGCCATTATTTTGGTTAAAAATGATTTAGAAAAGCCTGTGCGTTGAAAAAAGCATCGGTTGAAAAGGTAGCCTTGATGGGTTAAAATGGGTAGCCTGATGGGTTAAAAAGGTAGCCCTTATGGGTTAAAAATGTATGGTAATTCTTTGGAAGATTTCACAGATCCCTTAAGATCAATGAAGCTCGGATACCACTGTTGGTGTTTTTTAAAATATGGGGCAGCACAAAAAGATTGAAAATGTCTCTCAATGGATTGAAATGACTTTCAATAGCTTTCAATAATTTTATTAAGCATTGAGGGGCTTTAAATAGCCAACATAAAACACATAATCTGCATAATTTAAAATTTAAACAACCTAAAATATCTCAACAACATAAACAAACTAACTAAAATTTAAAATTCAAATTTATTCAAATTTATTCAAACTAAATAACTTATTTTGCTAAAAGTTACTGCAGTAACTAAAAGCAAACTTCAACACTTAGCACATACATAACAAAAAGCACCACAGCTACAGGATCTCTTTTGTTTGTGCCATTTGAAGAACACATCGTGCCTATTGGCAATATCCAGCAACAATCTTTGGTACATACATTATCTACATCTTAAATTTAGTTTGAAAATTAAACTGTTGATACAATTTACCATTTCATATATATTCACAGGGCCAAATGTTCCATGTGCAAGATCAATTGTTAATATCCAATGAAACTCAACGATTCTGTGTTTTACTCTGCTCCGACTGCAAGTAAATCTTTCCAAGGAATTGGTCACAGAGAAGATTCTATTGTACAACCTGTCGTCGATCAACACATCTCACACCCAGGTATACACATATACAATTGTTAATATATTTTTTACTTGTCCCCCAGTTGACTTAAAAAATATTTTTTTCAAACATAAACATATTGAGTTTTGCTTCCATAACAGATTTCAGTTCGAAGTAACCATCCAAAATAGTACTAGATCAACAACAACTATGATTTCAAACAAAATTGGAGAAGAACTGTTGTCTCTCACTGTGGAAGAAATCCATGAAATACGTTGCATCAAGATAAAACACTCTACAACTTCTTGCTTCTTGCTTAAAAATCTATCTTACATGACTTCCTTTCATCTTTCAGAAACAATTGTTGCCAGCCATACCCGTGCTGCACAAACTGCTAGGGAAGACATTCACTATCCAAATAAAGAAGTTGTTCGCAAAAAACAAGGATGCATCTTCAGCAAAATTGTTCATTATGTCAATCACCGAAAAAGATATTGCTAGCAACCTGCCATTGCCACTCACTGCACCAACAACTCCAGAAAGCAGCAAACACAAGCTGAAGCAAATCATGAGAAAGGAAGACTAAAGGTATTCTCTCTACACGACTTCCAACCTATGGCATTTTTTAGTCTTTCTATTCAATCTTCCCCTTTTAAACCCATTTCTTATGTTTGGTTTTCTCCTCATTCTTTCTCTTCTCGCTCTTTTAGGGCTTCTTCTGGTAAAATCCTTCACCGGTTTGACTCTTTTCCTCTCTAAAGTTTCATTCTTTTTACCTTATGTTATGTGATTATACTAATGCTTTCCTAAAGATTTTGTCTTTTGACTTTAACTTCTTGTTCTTCTGTTTTACTGATGTTTTGGGAATTTTTTTTATGTGGGTGTTTATATTTTGTTGTATTTGGTTACTCCATGACCCCCTTACTACTATTTGGGTTTCTTGTTTTGCAATAATTTACTTGTTGCCCTTGTCTTTTGTTAAGTTTAGATGCATACAGAAATGAAGGATTTTGATGACGTACTAGACTAGAAAAGGTGATCTTATAAAAGTGTCTTGGGTTGAATTGTCTTTCTCCACTTCTTAATAACTTTTGAATAATTAAGAAAGTTGTTCAGTGTAGTGTACAACAATTTCTTACCAATTGAAGTCTTGGTACTTCCATTTTTGTCGTCATTGTCTGATGTCACATGCTTGTTGATATTTCACTTAATTTAAACCCATTCTCCAACTTTTGTTCAATAGGTAGACTTTCATTTGCTTTTTCTTTTGTTTTTTGGACTCATGTTCCCTCAAAAGTTCACCTTGAATTGAAAAGTCATTAGTTTATGCCTAGATTTGGATCACAACCTGCTGGATATTCACCTTATTCCTAACTAAATAATCAAATTATGCAACTTAGCATATATTTTTTCAACACTCTATCTCTTCAACAACTGATGTTTTCTCCTTTTGTTATCTGTGTAGTATATACTACTTTTTTTTTTACGATATGGTTGGCACCACCCTTTTTTCTACTCAACTACTACAAATGTTGATGGCGCGCACACTTTTGTTGTTGATAGCGTGGACTTTGCCGCTACTTCTTGGAAACTGTCAGGTACTTATATCTTGCAATCACTCTCCACATTTACTCCTCCCTATAACTACACACTAAATTCATTTTCCCTTTTATTTCACAGATACATTTTGGCGCTGAAAAACGGTCAAAATGTAGCATTATGTAAATATTATAGAATGTAAATATCCAATGTAAGCAACAATCATGACAACAAACAAAACAACTGCCAACCATATTTATAATATCTATATGTAACTATATCTACGTATATATGTGTGTGTCTCCATGTATGCACTATCCTTACATTCAACTCACAAAAAAAATGCAGTGTTGGCCCGTGCTTGCACGGGCAACTCTTACGTAGTATAGTAATAAAGATCAACTAAAACACGACATTCAGGAGACGATATCTCAGTATACTCCCTAAGAAAAAAATACTATTAAGTAAAATTTATCCTTCTTAAAAAACTAAGGAGATATACAAACATTAACAAAACTAAAGAAATAAAATTGAGGTTGCTTCTCAAAACACAATTGCAGAAACACTTCTCTAGCAATTAGTCTTGATTTCCATCTTCCACAATCTGTGTAAAAGAAAAACTATCTAAGATTCGAATTTATATTTTATGATATCATGATATACAACAAATAACATACCTAGTGTAATTCCTCTAGTGGAATCCAAAGATGGTAGGATATATGAAAACCTTACCTCTACCCTTGCAAGATAGAGACGTTATTTACAGTGACCCTCGGCTCAAAAGAAATATAGCCACTGCAGGAAAGCAACAAAGAAAAAGAGACGAAAAACACGTATTCACACCTTCAACAAAGGGAAAAAAAGAAGGGAAAATTATATATACTAGCAAACTATTAATTCAAATTAAATGCTATAAATATACTTTGATTTAATTGTACCCTATAGCAAACTATTGTTATTTTCGCCACTCTCCCTGGTGGAATCTCGCTCGCCACTCTCATTTGGTGGCAATCTCGCTCGCCTCTCTCGCTTTTATACAAACACAAATGTATAAAATGTGTTTGTTTTTGTATAAAGCGAGAGGAAATTGTATATATACATATATTTTCGTTTCCCTCTCTCCCCTCTCCCAGATCTCGCTAGCCACTCTCTCAAATCTCGCTCGCCATCCTCGCCTCTCTCGCTTATACAAATAGAAACGAAATGTATAAATTGCGCTTCTGTTTGTATAAAGCGAGAGAAAATTGTATATACACATGCAAATACATATATCTTCGTCATATACACTTTAATTATACAATACAAATATCTCCCTGCCCAGTTTTCTTTTGCCTTTCTCTCTTTCTCGTTTTATACATACACAGATTATACAATTGATCTTTTGTATACAACTGCTTTATTTTGTATATGTATAGCGAATTATACAACTGTTTTTTTTGTATATGTATAGCGAATTATACAACTATTTTTTTTGTATATGTATAGCGAATTATACATATATATGTTTGCTATGGAGCTCAATTATACAAACTTTGATATAGCATACAAATATGAATTTTGTGTTTGCTATATGTGAAAGTAATCAATAGGCTAAGGGAAGAAAGCGATTTTATGAGAAAGGTAACTCCTTTTAGAAAAAAAATTGATCTAGCTGAATGATTAAAGGTGGTGATGAACAAAAGAGGAGGGTGGAATGTGAATAATCTTAAGATCCAAAATAAAAGTATATTCTTTAAACGGATACAATGATTAAACAATGATAGAAATGACTTATGGAAGAAAGTTTACATATTTAAATATCGTAAGAAAGACCACTGGACCCTCGAGACTATAGTAATGCATAACAAATTCACACTGAAAGTATAATTATAGTTATCCGAGGAATTTCCAATTATTTACAAGAATTCAGAGCATTTCATCGAAATACTTCCCGTCTTTTTACCTTAGTACCGATAAGGACACCAACAATTTTTACAAATTGCAGTTGCACTGCACTAATTGTATCCACATGAAACTCCTATTGACTATATGCTAACTTTTTCCTACTAAACCTCTATTGATCTTCTGACATGAAAATTCTACAATTGATGAATTCACAAAGCTTTGCTTCACACAAAACAAAGAGGAGAATAAAGACCACCAGTTCTGTTTTTTAAAAAACTAAAGGGGATATTATGTTGAATCATAACTATATGATCATTCAAGTCTCACGCTTTATTTTGTTCCCACACATTAAGAGCATGTTTGGATTGACTTTTAGTTTTTGACTTATAAGCCATAAGTTAGAAATTCTAACTTATAGCTTTTGGCTTAAAACTAAGTGCTTGTAAGCACTTTTTAAATTTATCCAAATACTCCAGAAGTAGTTAAAAGCTATTTTGGCTTAAAGGAACTTAAAATTAGCTAATCCAAAGAGGCTCTAAGTCAGAATCTGATACTATCATACTTACCATTACAACTCTCCAAGCACGCAATCACCCAACACTGTCATGGTGTTGGAAAACTATATACACAGCGGAAGCATACCATAATCATACAACTTAAATGAATAATAGACAACAGATTGTTTATACTAGAACAAGTACGATCATGTTAGGGCATATAAACTTTCTGAATTTAATTTCAGAATTACCTCTTGAAGCGTGAGCCGATACCTTCAAGTGAATCCACAAGCTAGTCGACATGCTAGAAACTTCAAGCAAATTCATAAGCAAGTCCACAAACTAAACCACAGTTCTACGATCTTCTACAGTGATCCCAAGTTCACTTTTGAACCCTCTCAATACTTGGGAGGACAAGTATTTTATGGAAAAAATTATCTTTTTCAAAGGTTAGAAGAATCCCTATTTATAGAGATTTCTTCTTAGTCCAAGGAAAAGGAATACCATGTCTTTCCTTAGAATAGAAAGACATGTACACCTCCCTTTCCTTAGAAAAGAAAAAGTCATGTCCTTCTTCCTTTCCTTAGAATAGAAAAAGTGATATACTTCTCCCTTGCCTTAGAACATAGAAAGATACATACTTCTCTCTTTCCTTAGAATAGAGAAAGACACATATTTCTCCTTTTTCCCTTTACAATAAATTCTGAGTTCTAGATAAATATGGGCACGGTAGGGACCACAGAATTAATTACCGAGGCTTCCTATTATGAAAATAATTCCAAGTAATTAATTTGAATTATTTTTACCACAATAAATTACAAATCATTCCACTAGAAATTCGTAACTGCACTCCTCTATTTATATTTCGAAATTCCCCATTAGACACATATGTAATTCCCCAAGTTAAGATTACAGATACTAATCAATAAATTAAATTACTAACGAACTTAATTCAATGATCAATTTCCTTTAGAGCATTGCTTAACTTATTTCATGTGTCGAATTCTTAAATCCACTTGCAAGGTTTGACACGATGAAAACTTTTAAGCTTCTGAAAAAGGCATATCATCAATCTCTATATCGAGACATGGATTCCATCAACTAACTTATTATTTCACCAATATATATTATCATCATCCAATCTACCAAGAATATTGACCAATCTTAGAATCTCACCTTTTAATAAATCAAAACGATGATTAACATATACAGATCATAATAGTTATATCAGGATTAAGATTATAAGTACATTTAATAGTTTAGAGAATTGGTTTTGTCACGCCCCGAGCCTACACCCTGGACGTGGCCGGCACTCGAAGACCATTTCTGGTCCCCAAGCGAACCCTCATCCTGGCTGACTCCAAGCGGAATACTAACTTAAGCATACAAGAGCTTAAAACTGAATAAGAGTTTATAAACTCAACTTTATAAATCTTTAACTCAAAAGAAAACTCTGTATAATAGAATATATATACAACTCGCCATAAAAGGCAACTTTAGTCTTCAAAACATTTAACAAAATAAATGAAGAGACTTCTGAAACTCTATTGTCTATCTATGAAGCCTCTAACTGATAAAGATGGAAGCCGGGACAAGACCCACGACCTCCTAACAACTGATACAACTGAAAGGTAAATGAAATCCTCCGGAAGCAAAGAGGCTTGTCATAGCTAACTGGAACTCCCGGATGTATCAACGAATCTCCTGTTGATGATCCTGAATACCTGTGTCTGCATCATAAAAAGATGCAGGCCAAATGGCTCAGTACGTGGAATGTACGAGTATGTAAGCTAGAAAGCTAAACAACATAGGCTAGAAGAAAAACTGGAATAAATTGAATAACTTACCTCTTTTCAAACTTTCTCAACTCAAGGAATACCCAAAACTACTCAAACTTACTCAACTCAGAAGATAGATACTGGACTCAGAGACAGATACTCAACTCAAAGATAGATACTCAACTCAAAGATAGATACTCAACTCAAGATAGATACTCAACTCAAGGATATATACTTAACTCAAGATATATACTTAACTCAAAGATACTTAACTCAAGGATACTCGACTCTTGAATAACTGAACTCAACCTGACTGACTTCTTTCAATATAAGGCAATTTAAAACAAGTGCGATATAAAGAAAGACTGTTTAAAACATGCTATAAACTCTGAGTGTATACAAGGATACAATAAGCCTGAGATGTATATAGAAATACAATTGAACTGATGTATATAAAATACAATAATTTCTGTGTATGAAAATACAATAACTGCTGTGGGAGTTTCTCTAACCGACAACCATCACATAAGAGCTATAGTGATGATACAGCGATCGACCTCACGCTGCCAGAGCATCTTATACCCGGCCAAAGGTATAAGACCTGAACTGCCTAATGGATCCACTAGTCTAATCTGAAAAGGATTCATCTAAAAAGTATGATCCTTTTCTACCCATGGTGGCTAACATGGTTCTATGGGGGCTGTGGGTTCTTTGAACGCTCCCCCAATTCGGTGCTCGATACTACTCCCAAAAATGTACTGGCTCTTATGTTTTTAAAACATATTTATTCCTGCTGATATGAGATAATTACTCAAAAACTAGCCCGAAGGCTCTTTTGGAAATCTCAGTTTCCAACCTTGTTTAAATGTAAAAACATTTCTTTAAAACTTCTTTGGGAATACATAGTTCCCTAATAACTTTGAGAAATGAACTCAACTCTTTACTCTTTACTTTACTTGAAACTCGATACTTTGACTCAACTTGAAACTCTTTACTTGGAACTCTTCATTCTTTACTTAACTTGAGCCTTAAAATGAAGTTAAAACGATCAATGAAGACTCTTGGAAAACCTTAAAGACTTGTTTTGACTTACTTACTTCTAAGCTTGACTTCACTTGACTTGGAAACTAACTTCACTTGACTTTGAAACTAACTTCACTTGACTTGGAAACTAACTTCATTTGACTTTGAAACTAACTTCACTTGACTTGGAAACTAACTTCACTTGACTTGGAAACTAACTTCATTTGACTTTGAAACTAACTTCACTTGATTTGGAAACTAACTTCACTTGACTTTTGGAAGTACCTTGGAGTGTTGGAAACAACTAGGAAACATAGGTATAATACCTAGGAACATGTATAAAAAAAGAAATGGTGAATGAAAGGGAAGGATTGGTGTCCTTGGCACTAGGAGAGGTGCAACAGCCCAGCCCCTTTTTCCCCAAAAATCCGACTTTTTCCCCTTGTTTCTTTCCAATTCTAAACCCTCTCAACCTCAAGGTTTCAGCAGCAACACTTAGAATCATAAAGACCCTTATTATACAATAGATTCAACTCAAAAATCACAGCCAGAAATCTGTACTAAATCAGCAAGAACTTCAACACAACACCACTACAACTTCAACAACCAATAAATCTTCTCTTGGAATTAAAAACGAGTTGGTGTGTGGGGGTATGAACCAACCAACACTAAGGATCATAAAATCCCTCAATATACAATAGGTCACAACTCAAATACACAGCCCAATCCTGTCCCACAACCAACAATAACTTCAACAACACAACTAACAACATCAACAACAACTAACACTACAAGAAAAACTGTCTCTAAGGAAGGGAAATCCCGTCCCTAAAAGTCCAAATCTGGTCCCTAATAAGCATTTGGGACCTGAAAAGGCTGGTCGCCACTCGTCCTAGTAGCTTCCGTCGCTATTGGTCAAAAAAGACGACTTTAAGAATACGGTCGTTAAATGGTTTTGGGACGGGAAAGAAATCTGGTCGCCTCAGTCATTTTAGAGACCACAATTCTGGTCTCAAATACATTTAAGATATCTTAGAAAAAACTTATTTCGGGTCGTTAACCCTCTTTAGGGACGATCATAAATTGGTCCTAGAATATCATTAGCAACGAGCAACCACCTGGTCCTAGAAACACATTAAAGACGAGTAATTACCTAGTCCTAGAATAGATTAGAGACGATCAACAACTTGGTCCTTGAATAGATTTAGCGATGTTCAATGACCTGGTCCTAAAACAGATTTAGTAACGATCAAGCTATTCTAGTCCTAGCTTAATCATTAGAGACGAGCAACATTTCTCGTCTTCGATTGACCTTTAGGGACGAGCAATAATTTTGGTCTCAAATTGACCACCAATGGTCCTAGAGCAATTGATACCACTAGAATACAAATCATCCACAAATATTAATCTGCTACTAAAATTTTTTAAACAAAAAGATGATATAAATATACAAAGAAGAGACAAGAAGATAGAGATCAAGAGTGTACGATTAATTACAATAAAGTGGCTAACATCTCATGATTTTAGTTATAATATTTGCTTAAAAAAACATATCTAATATCCGAACTATACTATATCATGTTTTGAAAAACATAAATTTGTGCTAAACAAATAGGGAGCTCGCGCATCAACAAAAGCTTGGCAAAAAGTTACAAGTTTCAATCTTTAATTCATCGAGTGTTGTCCAGAAACATCAACAAAAGCTGCAAAAAAAAAGTAGAAAAATCAATTAGAAAAACAATGAGATGCATTTACCAATATCAAAAATCTATTTTGAAGAACTACATCTAAATGGAATTTGGCAAATAATAGAAACTAATGAACTGATTAACTATTATTAGTTTATTTTTACTAATAGTAGCTACAGTTTTAGTAAATTCTCCCTCCTACATTTTTCTCTCTATACGTATTCTATATGTTAATCTACAACAATCATTTCTTAGAGAGTTAACTACACGCTCCGCCCTATGGAGCTGCCATACGGGACTTCATCATGACAGGAAAAGGGAAATAGAGAAGCAACAAACTCCTATGACCAAGTTGAAAATTTCTATGGTGCGAAGCTCCTATGACCAGAAACTCCTATGACCAGCAAACTAATGGACATAATGAGGCAAAAACCAGAAACAATCAGTTGAATTACAATGGTACCAGGCTGAAAATTTCTATGTCTCCTAATAGCTTAGAAGGAAAAGTGGAAAATACCTACCCAAATGAAGAAGTTGTCGAAAATGAGCAGCCAAGGATCAATCATATAAGCAAGTTTACTAGCTTAGTTACGAAGATTAAAAATAAAAAAACCTCTACAGTTAGCGATGAAGCTGAACAGTGAGCAGACAACAATTCAAATGATTTTTTCAACCGTAAAAGGCACATAGATCTCACTACATCCAGTTCTACAATCTCCAACAAACAAGTATATTTTTACTTCCTCAGTTAGCAGAAAATATTGGTTATTCACTTTATGATAACCAGATCATGGCTGAGAGATTATGTATGAATGAAGCATAAGAAAAAGAAAAAAAGTGCTCCAAAAAAAGAAAAACAAAGTCATGTTCAAACCAGATATATCTCTAGCATCAAAACAAGAAAGAATACGAGACAAAATAAGCCGGATCACGACAGGAAAGGGGAAACAGAGAAACAACAAACTCTTAGTCAGAAAACGAGATGCAACCTAATTGACATAATGAGGCAGAAAGTAGCAACAATCAGCTGAATTACAATGGTACCAAGTGAATATTTCTATGTCTCCTAGCAGCTCAGAGGAAAAGTGGAAAATAGCTACACAAATGAAGAACTTGTCCAAAACGAGCAGCCAAGAATCAATCATATAAGCAACTCTTCTAGCTTACTTACTAAGATTAAAAATAAAAAACCTCTACAGTTAGCGATGGAGCTGAACAGTGAGCAGACAACAATTCGAACGATTTTTTTCAACCGTAAAGAGCACATAAATATCACTACATCCAGTTCTACAATCTCCAACAAACAAGTATATTTTTACTTCCTCGATCAACAGAAAATATTGGTCATTCACTTGATGATAACCAGATCATGGCTGATAGATTATGTATGAATGAAGCATAAGAAAAAGAAAAAAAGTAATCCAAAACAAGAAAAGCAAAGTCATGTTCAAACCGGCAATCTCTAGCATCAAAACAAGAAAGAAAAAGAGAAAAAATAAGCAGGATCACGATAGGAAATTGGAAACAAAAAACAACAAACTCCTAGTCAGAAAATGAGAGGCAACCTAATGGACATAATGAGGCAGAATCCATCTTTATAAGAACTTGTCAAAAACGAGCTTAGAGGAAAGAGTGAAAAATACCTACCTGAATGAAGAACTTGTTGAAACCGAGCAGCCAAGAATCAATCCTATAAGCAAGTCTACTAGCTTACTTACTAAGATTAAAAGTAAAAAACCTCTACAGTTAGCGATGGAGCCGAACAGTGAACAGACAACAATTCGAAAGATTTTTTCAACCGTAAAAAGCACATAGATCTCACTACATCCAGTTCGACAATCTCCAACAAACAAGTATATTTTTACTTACTCGGTCAACATAAAATATTGCTTAACCAGTTGAAACGGGCGATGTCATAGGTTGGACATGTGATTCTTGAGCAGCAAAGAGCTCTTGCATTTTCCTTATTTCTTTCATCTCATCTTCTAAGGTAGATAAGCAATTGTTCAAGGATTTGTTCTCTTCGTTCAAGTATTTGTTATCCTCTTGAGTTGAACGTAGCGCAAATAATAAATCAGCCTTAGAAGAAGTTCCACCTTTCAAGTCTTTCGTCTTTACTCCACCCCAAAATACAAATACATGGCTACAATTTTGAGGTCCTCAAAATTTTTCAACAAGTTCTATAGTAGGTATAGATGGATCAGCTTGAACCATTTCTTCAAGTTGAGCCTACAAATATATAAAAGAACATTTTCTATCATAACACATAACAATTTAAAGTAATTACTTATGAAATTGATCCCTTTAAAGATATGTTAAACCAATACATGATTACAAGCAACTACTATGTATGTTGAAACTTACAAAGTGGATGATAGATTGTCTTCTTTAGTATATAATTGAAACCAAGTTCACATATACACTAACTTCAACATACTCCCAAAAGAAATCAAGGGACTTTTGAATATGGATAGATGGAAAGTTCTCTCGGTAAGAACACAAAGAAGAACACCTGCTAGGCTGAATTTTGATCCTCAATACTAATATTTTAAATTGTTGGAGGAATATGTAACTTGTATAGATATTATTCTCCATGTTGCATTTAACGAGTCTTAAGATTAGATAAGATATATGGAGTATCAATTCTCTAATGTGGAAGCTTATTACACAGCTCGCTTAAATCACTTGTAACTTTTTGGATTCCAAAGATGAATGAAACACAATCGTTTGATCAAAAATAAAAATACAATCAAATGGCACAATGGAAAATAAAAGATTATAAACTAACTTGTAATTAAGATGTTAGTTCTTGA
This sequence comes from Solanum verrucosum, assembly GCF_900185275.1. Classification (NCBI taxonomy): domain Eukaryota; kingdom Viridiplantae; phylum Streptophyta; class Magnoliopsida; order Solanales; family Solanaceae; genus Solanum; species Solanum verrucosum. The sequence continues at coordinate 1,044,586 of NW_026020426.1, forward strand.
AACATGTATACATGATTCCTTTTAGCCTACCAAATATTAAAGTAATTTGTCAATAAAAAAATCTCTTGTTGGTAGTTGGTTTAAGATCACACACGTATCAAGATTCATGTGCCCTGCTATTTTTTTTCCCTTATCTACAAACACTTAGATTTCTCTTAATAATTAATGTTATGGAAGAAACATTTATATGGATACAGTAGGAGTTGTATGTTTGACATAACTTGGCTCATAAACTAGCTTCTTCAAGTTGGTAAACAATATTTATCGCAGCCTCAACTAATACAAAAAAAAAACCAAGAAAATTAGAAGTCGCTAAATCACAATTGCCCTCCATAACTATATGTTACATTGCATATATCTCTAAACTACAGAACACTATTATTTACCTCACCGAAAGTCACTCCACAAGAGAAGAAACCAGAAAAGCGAGGTACATAATTAGTGTTTAATAGTCATCCAGCTTCAATAATGAATCTAGAAGCATACAATGGTACCTTGATGCCTAATATTGAGCAGATGTTTAGTCTAAATTGGACATCACTTGGATCAGGTGAAAAATATTTAGGTAATACTCATGAATACAATATATTCGTTAATGATTTGACAGTTGATATCACATGTTACTTATTTTAGGAGACATTCAAGGTCAATTATCCTTTAATCAAACTGCTAAAGTTGTAACAGATTGTGTAACAGAAAACATAAAGAGCTACACGTTTATTAGATTAGGGGATGAGAGCGAGCAGTTACAAGTTATGACTATGCTTCATATCAATGTACTGAAACTCGAAATGAGCATGACCCTAATAAGACTAATACGTTGGGAACTTGGATACCAATAATCTAACAGATGATCACTTCAGGCAGGTTTCTAGAAACTACATGCAATTACTATATGTAAAAATATCAGTAGGCGATCATTTTGGTTTTGTTCAATAGTTCAGGATGATTTAATCACATCATCTTATATTTTGCAATGAGTAACTGGCTGCCTCAAAGTAATGCATAAAGAAGAACTAACAACATTAGAAATTGCTAATCTTAATAAACATACAACTATATATTAACTATTTATATTACTACAACGTTTATATGTCCAAACTCCAAAACAATTCAATTTTCTAAGTAAATCACAATAACTAAAGGTAAACAATACATTTATATATTCTTGAACATGAATAACAATTTTGTCGAAACCTTTTCAGATGTAAATAAAATTTTCAATAAGAATAACAACACAAGTCCTTATTTGGCTCGTAAATAATTGAAACATTGATCATATAAAACTAGATAATGAAATCAGATTATCTACCTATTAGAAACCTCAATCCAATAATGTTTTCACTGATTGTACAAAATAAAAGACAAGATTATGAAATCAGTGACCTATTTAATGTTAGAAAAGATGAGGAAGAAGAAGAGAAACTTCAATATAACAAGAAAAAACGTCATCAAAGCAACTTATGGAAAAAAAAAATAGAGCAAGTCAATGGGAAGAAGAACAAACCTATAACTCTGTTGCTGCGATGAAATTTTTAGGGCTGACCTGCGACAAAAGCACAGTGAAAATGTTGGGATTAGGGTAGAGAATTTCGATTGGAGATGAAGAATCTAATGGAGACGTTGCACTGAAGAGAAAATAGGGCAACTTCGCAACCGGCGGCGCAATGTGTTTTTGAGAAGACAAAGCGCTCTTTTTTTTTATTTTTCACTTTCAATGTAAAAAGTTTGGCGCCTATGTTTTTGTTGAAACAATTTTTCTATTTTAATAATTTAGTATTAAATTTGGGGGGAAATATGTCCCGCTCAAAGACCTTCAATTACCATTTGGGACTAGTTATAAGTTTTTTCGGGACCAAATTTAATACCTTCGCAATAGACTATACAAATAAGGACTAGAATATAATCTCGTCCCAATAGATATACTTTTAGAGACAAGATTATTAGTGCGTCCCAAAATATTGGTCTTAAATAAGGCTTTTTCTTGTAGTGTAACAACTTCAACAACAAATCCAATCTCTTCTCAAAATCATAAAAACGAGCTTGGTATGTGGGGGGAAAGGATAAACCCACACTAAAGACTCACATACCTGATTAGGGATCACCCCCGACAAAAATCCACGACGATCCTTAGCTTCTTCTTCTCTTTCTCCTCTTCTTTTCCTCTTCTTTCTCTCTTATCTTCCAAGCCCTAACTCTCACTCTTACTCTCACTCTTTAAAATGGGACAAAAATGATCCAAACATCAGTCTAACACCTCAATATAACCCAAAGAAAAGATTAGGGAAAAGACCAAAATACCCTTAAAATTTTCGGACTAAACAAACTGCACTGTGCGACTGTGCGACTGTGCCAACAACCCAACTTCCAAAGGGCATAAGTCACTCATACGAACTCCGAATCAAGAAAACTCGGCGGCGTTGGAAAGATCATTCCAAGGGCTTTCCAGACATAACTGGAAATTCGCCTAAATCATTTTGAGCTAGGAGATACGACTGCTCAAAGTTGACCAAAAACTCACCTTTTTTCCATAGCCAAATTTTCCAGATTCTTTCCAAAATGACTATTTCCAATTCAACTCTTCTTGGAACTCAATGTGCTACACCTAGGGACCTTAACTTAACACTCAAGAAATTTTTTATTCCTCGGTAAAATCCCACTCCACATGAAGGATGGCTCGAGTCTTAGTTCGAAAATTCTCTGGGGTGTTACAGGTTTTGTCAGTCATTCTAAAGCAACTATCTCTACTCGGTCCCATTCAATACATACAAAATGCACTAGCACAAGAAGTTGGAACTATATCATTCCCATAATCAAGATAAACTACATATAATCTTGTGCTACAATCGTACCGATGGCATGTCCAATTTCCATCTTAGATTGTGAACAAAAAAACTTTATACTTATAAGAACTGATGATTTAATCCTCTGTGTATAAGCTTAAACTCTATACACTAAATCATCTACTATATAAGTAAACAAGCACCATAAACGAATATATGATCGATTAAAATAAATAAATAATTATTCTATAATAAATATTATATCTAAACATGTGGTTAATAGTATATATCCCAACAATCTCCACCACAAAAAAAACTTGATTTAGCGACGGATTTTAGCTACAAAGAGATTTCCATCGCTAAATAGCGACGGATTAGCAACCAAATTTTAATTATGTCGCTAATAAGGCAAAAATATATTTGACATCAAAATTAGCTACAGAAATATAAATTCGTCACTAAATTGTGGCGCTAAATTTTTGCGCTCTCATGCTAGCTACAAAATTAGCGACAAAAATCATGCGACAAAACTTATTAAATGTTAGCTACGAAAGTAGTGACGGAATATCTGTCGCTAGTATATTTTATTAATTAAAATATTTTAATATTAGTTTCCAGAAAATAAATTCTACTATTCTAGGGCACGGTGACTTCATTTTCTCGCTACTCTCGTTCTCATCATAAAAGCTTGAAATCATAAACACCGTCAGTGTCTTTTTCATTGCCACCTCTCTGACAGGTCACTCCTCTCCAATGCTTGACCATCTCTAGCTGCTCATCCCTTAGTTTATAGGGTTTTAGAAGTCTTTATTTTCATCTCAGGTAAAGTGTATTTCTTTGCATTCGATTAGTTATTCTTTTATTCGAGTTTAATTTTAATCTCATCATCTTTTTTATTTCTAATATCAGAGTTTCGGTAATGTTTTCGAAGAATCTTCACTGTTTTTACTTCGTAGAGTTGGAATTTGGTAAGAACTCTATAGCTTAATCTTTGATCCGAGCAAAAAAGGTGCATAAATGCGATTCTGTTTTTTCATTTAAGCAATTTCTCTATTTATGGACACTACATGCTTCAGCTAACTCAAGTTTTCATTGTTTCCATCTATTTGGCATTTTTTTGTTTAATCAAAGTTAAATATGAAACACCCAAAGAACTTTTCAAAGGATTTAAAGCAAATCAGATCCCCAAATTTTGAAATTACAACCTATTCGTAGTGATTCTTATGGTAGTTTCCTTCGAGTTAGTGATTTTAATGGTAATTACTCACTGAGTTCCCTTCGAGTTAGTGATTTTAATGGTAATTACTCACTGAGTTCCCTTCGAGTTAGTGATTCTTATGGTAATTACTCATTGAGTTTCCTTCGAGTTGAAAAAGATTGACTCATTGTTGCTATTATCCATGTCCTTCTTCCGAGTTGAAAATGATCAACTCGGATAGGCTAATCTATCAATTCACGTCTTACTAGAATAACTACAGCCTATTTGAACTTCATCCTTCATCAAGTTGTTATTCTCTGCCTATCTAATCCTCTCATTGTACTAACCTAAGGGCAAGTATTTTAGCTGGAAAAAATGTATATTTTGTTCCACACTTTCAAGGAAAGTATGAATTACTATATTCTTGTATGTTATGTTTCTCTAAAGAGTACACTTTAAATAATGAATATAAAGCGACAATCTATCTTGAAAATATTCTGCATATGCTTCATTTTCTGCATATAGTTTTAGTTGGGTTACTGACTTACTGTTATCTCTATAGTTTACGAAGTGAAGGTCTGCTCTTTCAGGTTTTACAATGTTCATGATAGAGTAAGCATATTGAACTATTTTAGATCATTTGAATGCTAATTTGATAAGTTGACGAGTTGAAATTTGTTGACACATGTTGTTGCACCTTTGACTTTGGGAAGGAAGTTTGATCGTCCAAGGTTGAACAACAGGAGCTTGTAGTTATTGATGAACTGGGAACAAACACCTGCTGTGAATGAACACTGCACCACTCGACCTTTCTTTTGAAATTTTAGTAAGTTGCTAAACACCAATTTCTCTTAGAATTTTTTGTTGGTTGCGAAAAGAACAATCTGAACAAAGAATTAAGGAGTTTTAATTAGTTTATTGAACTAGAAATCAATTGATGTTTATTGTTGTAATTCAAAGTTTAAAGGGTTATATTATTATATAAGCTAAATTGAGGGTGGACAATTTGTAGCCTTAACAATAAATTTTTTGAACCTATTAGTTAATGCAGATTGTTGGTCTACGCATTAAAATGATGAGTAAAATTAGCTAATGGATATCGCTGACGTGAAAAAGATGCGTTAACTTTACATATTTTCTTTAAACTTTTGGACTTTCTTGGATTTCTTAAGTAAGCTTATTGAATTATTATTTATTCGTTAGATGGAACAAATAAGGACCACGTTTGTTGTTTCTGATCATTTACTTATTATTTTACATGCTTCATATATTTTGGGAACTTCGCATCCCTACCAAGTATAGTGAGATATAAATTACAATATGCCAGCCACATTTTCCAACTCTTTAACTATATGAAATTAAAGCATGGCAGAAGCATCTTTGTTTTTAAGATTCATTTTGACATGATCTAGATTTCTTGTTATGTTAACCACTAAGGTTGGTCAATTACTTTATCTTTCATTGTTACTCCAAAAGACTACTCAATGATTTATGTTGTTCTTTGTGATTTTAGGTAATGCCCCCACTATGGTGCAGGTTGGATAGGTTGTGGTTTGGACATCCTGACATTATGTCGGGTTCTTTGGCAAGATCACTCGTTGTTTGACTTCTCAGTCATGTTTTGAGGTAAATATTTCATTTTTAAAGTGATAATATTCAGATGGCCTTACCCGATGACAAGAAAATAGTAACTAAAAGCAAAGAAATAACTAACATGATAAATTGTTCTGTGTGAAAGCCTATGAAGTACTTTTACATTATTTTTTGTGTATGATCACTCTGAGATGTGAATGTGGCATTCCTGAAGTTTTAATACATGTGTCTTGATAATTCGAAGTTAAAAGTCGATTTGGTCTTTCTCCTGTTATTATTAAGGTCAACCTGATACACGAACTATGTTGGTGTTCATTGTGTTTCGAATGTGATGAATAATTTTCATGTTCATTTTTCTTTCAATAGTATCATGGATCACTTTCAGCACATCATATCCAACGTAAAATCTTTCAAAATAACAAATGTGTATGGCATATTGCTGAAAATTATCATTGGTTTGCTATGGATTTATCTTTGCTAGAGCTTACTGGTGAAAAATAAGGCATGGATACTTGACATTGGCTGATGTTCTTTGATATTCATAGCAAACCTGAAGTGCACTTCATTGAACTCTTTACTATTCCTTGCACTTAGTTTTGCCATGAAAAAATCAAGTGTCTTTGTTTACAATTTTTTTGATTTACCTATATTTTACCAAGAAACTCAAAGAAGAATTTTGAGAACTTCTAGTACCTTATAGATCACATGCATATCTAGTTGTTGGATAAAATAAATGTCCAAATTATTTTAAGTTCTCACTTACTTTTATTTACAGGATAAAGAGTTCAATAGTTGCTCTGCTCAAGAATTGTTAGAGCAACAGTCATCATAACAACAATTATAGCAGGATGAGATAGATGTTGCAACTTGGATGTATTACGAGATCGCGGAAGAAGTGATGGAGAGAAGAGTTTATGACCTTGGGTTTCAAGAGAAACTGGATTATGACTAGGATCCTACTTTTGATCCAAATGAACATCTCTCGAACACCACATTAGTTAGCTTTGTCCTTAAGGCTCTATTTAATTAGTTGAAGAATTGTTAATGCTTTAAGATTTATGTATTTTTGGATCTACTTGTTAATCTTTACTATTATTTCTAAAATAATTAGGTTCTTTTCGTGCGTATTCAATATTAGTATTACTTTTCATTTATATGTTTTACTTGGATTTTGAAATTATTTTGTAGCTAAATATAAAATTAATAATAGTATTTTACAAATAGCGACGGAATAGCTACAAAATTTCTTAACGACGAAATCAATAACGTAACTAGCAACAAATATTTTATGTATTAGCTATGGAAACAATTTGTAGCTAATAGTAGCGACGAAATTTACGTCGCTGATCCATAGCTAAACGTCGCGACAGATTTTAAATATTCGTCGCTAAAGGCTTAGCTACGAGCATTTTACCGACGGATGATATTGCGTCGCTAATCGGTCGCTAACCAGTTATAGCGACGGATTATGTTGTTTAGCGACGGATTTTGTGCGTCGCTAAAACCAGAATGTTTTGTAGTGCTCCCACTTAGACTTTTAACCATCACAATTGTTATAATGTACTATATCTAAATGCATGGTTAATAGTATATACCCTAACAATCTCCCACTAAGATATTTAATCTTGAAAATTATTAGAATACTATTTTTAAACACGTGATTAATAGTATATGCCCTAACAATTTCCCACTTAGACTGTTAACAATGCATTTACAACTTTCACAAATATTCCTTTTATATTTCTTATCAAAAGGATCTTACAAAGTTATTTTTTTATGCAACTTCTTCTAGTAATGTTGAGTCGTAACTTATCGTTTTTGTATTAGATCTTCAGAGGTTTATCATGAAAGTCCTCTTAAATATACAAAATCAATCAATCTTTGTTATGATTCTCCCACTACGACTAAGTATTACTACAATAGTCACACTTTCATGTTCTTGAGTCTTAATATTTTCCTCTAAACCTTTTGGTAATGAAATATTAACTACTTTTCATGTAGTGTTCCTTAATTTGTCAAACATCACTTTCACTACTTGAGGTAGTAGTATTGTTATGTCTAATAACGTTTCTCCCACTACGTAAATGCAATGGAACGTCAATTTTGACATACCAGTTAGATGTTCTTGAGTGTCTGAATTTTCAACTGATTCATATGTTATTTCTTTGTTCAATTCCTGTAAAACTAGTTTACTTCTAGGAACATGGTTTACTAAATGATCCTTTTTCTAGAAATCAGACAGTTGTGTTAACAATTGTCTTATTTTCTTTAGGACACTATAATAAACCTTCTTTCATTCTTTAGGATATCTAATTAACACACACATTCTGTTCTTAATCCCAATTTTCTTATTCTTCCACTCAGCACATGTGCTGAACAATCCTATATTTGAACATGTCACAGATTAGACTTACGTCAAATCCAACTAGTTCTATAGCTGTTCAAGGTACTGATTTGAAAGAAATTGAATTCAGAATGTGATATGTAGTTATTAGAACCTATCCCAAATGAAACAAAATAACTAATAATAAATCAATAATTAATCTTATCATCTTCATAAGAGTCTACTTCTTTTCTCTTCTACAACAATATATTATAGAGTGTCTGGTGTAGACAGTTGAAATGCAATTAGTGACTTATGAGCTCTGCAGAGAGGTTTACGTCACTACAATTAGATTGCAGTGACTTTCTATATTTTTCATGATGCTATTTTCATGTGCCTTAAATATTTTGAGTTTATCAAGACATTTAGACTTACAAAACATCAAAAAATATATCCATATCATGAGTAACCTTCTTGAAAACTCATAATACTCAAATTCACCGCTTGCCCAAATGCTCATTTATTACACAAATCAGAATAGATTAATTATAACTTATCACTACCTCTTTTTCCTTTTCTAAGAGGAAAGGTCTCTTAGTCATTTTTTTTCCTTCTAAACAAGACTCATCTGTTGGTAGTGACTTCACTTTCAATGAACCGTTATGTTCATCCATTAACCAACCTCGAAATTCTATTCAGAATAAATGACTTAGACACTAATGTACATATAAGTTTCATTCAATTTAAAAGATATTTTTCCTTATGAGACAGATTAATATAATTCAATTCAAACTCAAATATTCATCAAACTCAATGATAGGAGAGTTACAACCAAAAATATTAAATACTCATCTCTTATCTAGTTAGAAACTGAAAATAATTCCTTCTAACATAAGGTACATGTACAATGCATTCTTTGAATTAATATCTTTATCTCTACCAAAAGAAAAGCTTAAGTAGTACTAAGTGGGTGTGTAAAGTCTATTGAGAATATGAGATATACTACTTTAAATAGATCATAATATTTCAAATAATCCTAAATAACAAAATTTAGGGCTCATTTATACATATATATTCATGCATCTCGAATAGCCAATCGATGGGATTGGAGAACTACTCATGCAATACACATGTACAATGATCGATTATTCATTCCATAAACTTATACAGACCTAACTCAGATGGAGAGTCTATTGTTAGTTTAAGTCAAGTGAAAATCCTCTAGTTACATTGATCCAATCCTATATTACTCAGTTTAGGAGAGTTAATACAGATTATCAAAACTAGACGATTAATTAAATACATAGTGACTTATGTCAATTTCATCTAATAGGGAAGAAGGTCTAAGCCAACACATAAAATTAATACGTCACTACTATTTAATCAAATATGATCAAAAACTCATATAACGATCCAAAAAAAAAATAGTCTCTTACTAGGTCGTTCTTATGAATCTACCAAATTCCAGTTCAATCAGAGTTCTTTTTTTCCTTCGAATTCCATAACTATGATCAAGGAAAAGGAATACCATGTCTTTCCTTAGAATAGAAAGACATGTACATCTCCCTTTCCTTAGAAAAGAAAAAGTCATGTCCTTCTTCCTTTCCTTAGAATAGAAAAAGTACTTCTCCCTTGCCTTAGAACATAGAAAGATACATACTTCTCCCTTTCCTTAAAATAGAGAAAGACACATACTTCTCCTTTTTCACTCTACAATAAATTCTGAGTTCTAGATAAATATGGGCACGGTAGGGACCACATAATTAATTACCGAGGCTTCCTATTATGAAAATAATTCCAAATAATTAATTTGAATTATTTTTACCATAATAAATTACAAATCATTCCACTAGAAATTCGTAAATGCACTCCTCTATTTATATTTCGAAATTCCCCATGTTAAGATTACAGATACTAATCAATAAATTAAATTACTGACGAACTTAATTCAATGATCAATTTCCTTTAGAGCATTGCTTAACTTATTTTATGTGTCGGATTCTTAAATCCACTTGCAAGGTTTGACACGATGAAAACTTTTAAGCTTCTGAAAAAGGCATATCATCAATCTCTATATCGAGACATGGATTCCATCAACTAACTTATTATTTCACCAATATATATTATCATCATCCAATCTACCAAGAATATTGACCCATCTTAGAATCTCACCTTTTAATAAATCAAAACGATGATTAACATATACAGATCATAATAGTTATATCAGGATTAAGATTATAAGTACATTTAATAGTTTAGAGAATTGGTTTTGTCAGTCAGTCTAAAGCAACTATCTCTACTCGTTCCCGTTCAATACATACAAAATGCACTAGCACAAGAAGTTGGAACTATATCATTCCCATAATCAAGATAAACTACATATAATCTTGTGCTACAATCGTACCGATGACATGTCCAATTTCCATCTTAGATTGTGAACAAAAAAACTTTATACTTATAAGAACCGATGATTTAATCCTCTGTGTGTAAGCTTAAACTCTATACACTAAATCATCTACTATATAAGTAAACAAGCACCATAAACGAATATATGATCTATTAAAATAAATAAATAATTATTCTATAATAAATACTATATCTAAACACGTGGTTAATAGTATATATCCCAACACATGGAACTAACATCAAAGAAGAAGTAATCAACACAAAGAAACAAGAAATCGGAAGACCTTATGTCTAAATTATCAAATGACAACCATGTTATTCAAGAAAGAAACAAGCACAAAAATAGCGAATCATGTATAAACTAAAGAAAACATCTAAGCAACTCTATGAATCTAACAGAGACTAAGCTCAAATCCACATTGTTGCTCAGGTAGTGAAAATCTGGGCAAGTCATGACTACAAATATTTATTACTCGCGAATCGTCGACCATTCGAATTGCTACCCCAAGATGAGTATTGCATACTTTCCTCAAAATTTCAATATCACCTCAAATAGTTTTTCAAGTAATAAATTTTCAAACGTCTAACTAACATATAACATCGAGGAACCAGGGTGGGTAATGCACTTAACTAAAATTTGTAACCTTGAACAAAACCCAATACTGTACTATCGTTCAGATCAATAACATCATAACCTAAAAAAACCAGCAAAACAACAATATCACAACAGACTAATCCCCAAAAGAAACAACTGCTTATCACTGGCAGCAAACAATTCTTTACGTTTAGAAAGGAACATTGGTGGGAAGGTGCAGAACAAAAAAAACATGCGTTGGTGAGTACAATGAAGCCATACATGTTTCTATTCAAAGTAGAAAACATAGGTGGTGAGTAAATAGGTTTATTGCAATTACGATTGTGAACGGTAAACACGCAGGACTCTAGGAATTTTTTTTTATCTTTATTCGAGAATCGCACACGATGATGTACAAAAAACCAAGAAAAACTTCAAGTCCCTAGCTAATTCTTTCCACTATTGGGCAAAGAAAATGAAGATAACCAAAATACAATCTAAATGCACTACTTCATACAAACACTGGCAGATAGAACTCTCACAAATGGAAGTTACCCTACTACACGAACATCGCCATGAAATTGCTGATGCTGAAATCGGCGAAGAAGATCTTCTCTTCGTTTTCAAATACAGATGGATGAGGATATGATCAACTCTCTTGCAAAAAATGCCTCTTTGAGTTCCAGACTGAATGTTTACGATGAAGACATCATCTCCAAGATCATTGTTTCCCATCTATTCCCTAAGGAATTGTTAAAGGAAGACGTCATCCCCAACAACAAATAGTAGGTTGGGTGGAAATACTTACCCAAGATTAGACAACACAGTCCCTTGTGCCATCGAGGGAAATTTCAATGAAGATGCAGAGGCAAAAAGTCCTAGGCTTATGAAATTAGGGAGGAGGCAAAATTTTGAGAAATTTGTGTGTGGGGGAAGGGGGAGTGATATTTTTCTAAAAGCAAGCAAAGGAGGGAACATTAATTTAGTGAGTTTTTTTTTTTTTTTTTTTTTTATGAAATTACAAAAGCACATTAATATAGTTTTGCTTTTAGAATTTATTTTGCTGCATTTTCTTTTTGGGAAAAATGGAAAAGAAACAAAATTTTTGACCAAATAACCAATTAATTATTTTCAAAAAAATAAGGTGTATAGAAAAATATTTTACCAATAATAATACAAAATTTGGCAACACTAATATCATGCTGTCAATTGCTATATTTTAAAATATTAGTACTAAACAATCCATAAAGATTCTAACATTAAAATGTTTGCTAACCTATGAAAATAATATTTTCGTAAAAAAACTTTTTTGTATACCAAAATTTAAATCAAGATATTGTCATTTATTAAAAAATGTATTGCCAACAATATTATGATTTTGGTAAACAATTATTACAAATAAAGAATGTAAAAACAATTGTTAAATGTAGTTATCACAATTAAAAAATTTATAGCCTCTTGACTGACACCAAACAAACAACCATCATATCAAGTGAATCACAATTATACAATACTTAATGCATCTAAAAAAAGTCTTTGTAACAAGAAAATAACATATTAATCTAGAAATTGATTATCAAATTACAGCGGGAGAGTTGAAACAAAATAGGATCAAGTACATTGATTGGTTGGAGTGATATAAGACTCTCGGCTCTCAACTCCAAATTAAACCTTTATTTTCATTTCTGTTGTGTTCGTACAACTATGGAGAAAAATGTCAACGTATTACGAGACTAAAAGAAAGACGATTTGGACGTCTAACTGACGTAGAGACCAATGATGTACTACAAATAAGGATAACATAATACGAATTGTTGATTGTTTGAAAACTAACTAAAAATGTTCAAATAGGATCAAAACATGGGTAGGTTCCATAAACATAATCATGATAATTTTAACCCCGGAGAATAGACAAAAATTATGTTCCGCCAGAATAAAAAGCAAATATTTTTTATTAAACTATAATTATTTTTTAGGGATAATTTCAGACACATCCCTCAAGGTTTTGCTCTGTATCACTCATCTCTCATGTGATTTACGATATTATGCTTACCTCCTTATTTTGATTTTTTTGTAAGTACTACTTAAACATATTTAAAATACATAAAAATTTAATATTATTTGATAAATTTGTCCATCTTTATATTAATACATATTATTAAAATTGACTTGTTTGATAAATACTTTAAAAAATAAATCACGAAAAAGAAATGTATATATATATATATATATACCATTTTTCGGTGCGGAACTGGTAGCTGGGGGATTCATGGAAGTGGTAGTGTGGTAGGTGGTAGTGTGATAAGTGAGCATTTTATTTTAAAGATTTTATTGTAGTATTCTTTTGCTAAGTGTCTTAATCTTGATATCCCTTTAATGTTAATTTTTGGTAGTGTGAAATTCATGGTAAAATGTAATAATATTTATTGTAATATTCTTCCGATAGTTGTTTTAATATGAATATTCTTTAATTATTTATGATATATTCAAGGTATAACATATCTTCGGTTCTTTGGTACATAGATAAAATTTTCCTCTATTAATTGTTCTAGTAGTTTATATCTTCCATAGATTCTATCCAATATTGTAAATATTCGTAATTCATTTTAATCTGAATTTATTTCTAATAAATCGTACCATTCTATTCTTTCGTATTCTAAATCATGTAAGTCTATTTCATACCATTGTTGGTCCAATATATCTTCTGGTTCGTTATAAATATTTTTTCCCATATGATTCTTCTTAATTCAATTATTTTTATATCTTTAAGTATATATAATATTAAAGTTTCATAGTTTTTATCATTCATTATGAAGGTAAGTAGTCATGTTCTTCATTATGCAGATTTTTATTTCAAATTATTCCTTCCTATCATATTCATAATTGATTAAATTCATATTAGATCATTATGAACTAGATTATTTTATCATGTTTTCTTGTCACTACTAGCATCGTACTTTAGCGGATACTTCTTCTTATCAGCGCCTCAACTTTGTTTACTCCCCTAAACGGCTTCCTCACCTACCGGTTTCAACATTAGGATGGCATAGTATAGAAGTTTTCTCCCTGTTTCCAGTGTGCTAATAAACTAGAAATCATGATTCAAATAATTCTAATACATAATAACTAACATAAATTTATTCAATCATATATATGATATTCAGGAATATATGAAATTAGTTCCGCTTATATTTGAACAATATACCTTTGCCTCTTGCTTAGCCATGCTATCTGAAATATCTGACTGGATTTCAGATTTATCCATTAACTTTTAGGTAATTAGTATCTAAAAAGAGAGAGTGTTTATAAGAAAGTTTTTATTCTGTTAGGCAATGCCCGTCCTTACAATGGTTACTACTAAGTCTATATATAGACACACAAACTTGCTATTCTAAATGCTTATCCTAACACATTTTTTACACATGTCTACTTACTATTCATGACTACTATTCATGAATAGTTTATTTTGTCTACTACTATCTACTTTACGACTTATTTGCACAATAATGTACACTATCTACTACATTTGTCATTATTTGACAAAAGACCCATACCTA
>NW_026020426.1:1059119-1102762 GCF_900185275.1 Solanum verrucosum
GACATATTTATATGCCTAAGTTGTCAATATTTGCCCATGAGTCGATTAGATTGAAGGATGATCTCTAGTCATTAGCTTAATTTTTGGTGTAACTTGTGATGATTGTGCACTTACACACATGATTAGTTGTTTCAGGAACTCTCAAGGGAATTGGAGTCAACTTGAAGAAAAGAGATGTAAAAGAGCATGAAAAGTGGCTAAGGATGAAGGCCCCAGGGACAGGCGCACTGCTAGGCGCGAGGCGCCAAGGGCCAACACTCAGAGAGGCCTCTTAGGCGCTTTGAGAGGCGCGACGAGCCAAGGCCTAATATTCAAAGGCCTTTCTCAGGCGCGCTGAGAGGCGCGGCGCACCAACAAGGATGCAGCTGGAGCATGTTCTTAGGGCGATACGAGGCGCGACACGCCAAGGGAGTCCCAATTTTTCAAGCCTAAGTTGTGTTAAAAATGATTCCTAGTTGAAGTAGATTTTGTCTCCAATTTTCCTAAACTTATAAATAGACCTCTTGGGTTCTATTGTAGGAGGTCGACTTTTATTTTGTGTGCAAGAGCAAGTATCTACGTTTGTAATAGGTTTTGATCTTCTAACTCTTCTATTTTCTGGGAAATCGCATGAACAATTGTATTTTGTGGTTTTCTAATAGAATATGAGTGGCTAAACGTCCTAGTTCTGGGGCTGTAGCTACAAATGGATTGTTGATTATTAACGGCTTTATGAATTAATTTTTGGTTGTCATTATAAGTTACTTCTATATTCTTGTTTTTAGTATTTCTTGACTGGCCATCTAGAGATAAATCTATTGTTTAACCTTAAAATCGGGAGAGGAGAGGTTAGATAGACCAGAGGATATAGAGAGCTTGATCGACCCGTTAAGTCGAGGTGATTTGTGTTCAGGAGTGACGTCCGAACGAACAACTTTCTTGGTTACGAAATAAGATGAAATATAAATGCTCGCCAATTAGTCTATTTATTCCCGCTCAGCGATGTAGTTAGGTAGCTAATTGGGGTAGGCGACGAGAGGTGTTAGCCCGACTCATATAATTAATCCTATAAACCAGTAACTTGACAGCTGAAATTAGTTCTATGCCAATAATATGATACATGATATTTAGTATATGCTGCAGCCCTGGAATTGCTTTTCACTTGCTTGAAACATAATATTAAAGTCGTTCACAATTAGTTACTTTCATTTAGTTCATAATTAGTAGTAGTTAACAATCAATCATCAACTCTTGAAAATGTTACTTTTACTTTTATTTGTAGAATTAAGTGTTAAATATAAATTAATCATAAATCCCTTGGGAACGATAACTCATTTTTTCAAAAATCTATATTACTTGCGCGACCACGTACACTTGCGTGTATAATGGGGAGTAACAAGTTTTTGGCGCCGCTGCCGGGGACTTAGAAATTAACTATCCTTCTAGGTTATACTTTTCTTTTTATTTATTTATTTATTTATTTATTTTGATACATATTTTTTTTCTACTAATTAATACTTTTCTTGGGATGAACGGGAATGAGGATTATTCACAAGTGGTAAGACCTTGTCCTTATTGCAAAGGAGCTCACTTTGGCAACAATGTAATTATATTCCCGAGGGAAAATTGTGTGCACCATCTCTATCATGTGAATTTTGTAGGGGGTTGTGGGTTGGTTGCACCGTGTCCCTACTCCAAAACCCCCTCATGATGATGCTAATAATCTTTGTTCCTTTGATAGTATGGAATCTTGCAGGAAATTAATAGAGGAATATGAAAAACGTCGTAGGAGAATCATATATGTGATGTCACGCCTTATAGATAGAAAAATGGATCACTTTCATGATGTTAATATGTTTTTCTTGCACACCCAGAACTTAAGCAATGAGTTGAATGCCAAGGTTGATGTGTTTGACGCTCAACAATCCAATTATGAGTTGTCTCAAATTGAGGATCTAAAACGGGAGGAGATGCAATGCAATCAGACTTTTCGTGCCACATTTGGGAAATAGTATAAAACTGAGCATGTTGCAATCGGTGTAAGTTTGGAAGAGGGACGTATTGGACCCCATTCAAATTACTTTTCAACATTATGTTTAGATGTTGATGTATCATTCGAGTCATCTGAACTAATGGAGAACTATATAGATAGGGAACAAGGCCCCTACATCCTAAGGTTTTCTAGTCCACGTAGATAAACGAATATTCCTCACATAAGGGACAAGAAGTGCAAGATGTGACATATATTACTTGGTTCTTTTATCTTTATACCACCACCCCTTGAAAGGAGCAGAAAAATAGATGCAAAGTTAGGGGTACAATTCATAAGTTCAAAGTGGAAAGAAAAGTGGTGAACTTATTGTGTCGTGCCGCGGCGTTAAATTAGGCGCTTATTGGGAGGCAACCCAATTTATAGTGTAACTTCTTATTTTTTTTATTTTTAATTTTAGTGTCATTTTTTTGTGTGGTTTTTACAGATTTTGGAGAAATTTGAGTATCCGAAATTTGGAGCTAAGGAGCACGTTTGAGCTTAAGTGTGAGGTGCGTACGACCCTTGATGAAAATAAAGAGAACATGCTACTAGCTAGGCCTAAAGGCCTCTGGGAGTTTTCTAACCATTGTTTTTAAATTTTATTTTATGCTTTGGGGACATAGCATATTTTTAAGTATGAGGTGGAGGAATAAATTCCTGGTTGTGACTTTGTATATAACTTATTTTATTTTGTAGTTTGTTATGATTTCGTCTCTCTTAGATGTGGAATTGATCCATCTTGATTGATACTTGTGTCATGTGTGGTGAGAATTTGTTTATTCCATGTTTTGCATCTTAGTCTAGAACTTGCCCTGCATGTTATTGAAGCGAAATAAAAAGTGTTGCTTTGTTTAGGAGATGATAATAGGCTTTGTTTGATTTGTCTTATAAATTTTAGCCTTTTCAGATATATATCACTAGTAGCCCCTTTGAGCCTGTAGCTTTTTATTGGTAGTCATATTTTTGCTTCGACTTTTTTGTTGAATCCCTAGTTTTTGCACCCTGCTTCCTTGAGCACTGTAGCATAGACTTATTCTAATTATCAATTTTGAGAAAAAGGGATGGTTTAGTGAAAAAGTAATTAATGATAGCTACAAAGTGCTTAAAAAGCCCTATTTGAAAGAATGTGATGTAAAAAAAAAGATGAACAAAAGAAATAACCTTGATGATGGCCCTGGTCCTTCCAAGGACATTGTGCACCTTAACGCATGTAAAATGCGTAAGTTGAGGGTGGCTATTATGAAGGAAAACTTTTTTAAAAAAAAAGAGAAAAAAAAGATTGAAGCATTCTTGAGATGATGAGAATTACTTGTGAAATAATTGTTGAAGAAAGGGTTGAAAATAAAGAGAAGAAAATAATGGGTGATGAAGTCTAAAATTGCAAAGTGCTTAAGGAAGTGTAAGTCACTATTATATAGTTTTCCTACCTGTCCCTTAGCCTACATTACAACCCGTTAAAGTCCTATTTGATTCTATTCAAGCATGCTTAATTAGTGGAGATGTACATAATGGGCAAGCCTATGGTTCTTTGTGCATACATGTGAATTTTATTTGTGAGTGTGAGAGTTGTTCTTGATATGAAGTCCTTAATTTATATTCAATCTTTTGAATTGAGTGTGTGACTATTTTTTCTTGTGAGGGCACTTGTTTCATGATGGATAAGTGATTTTATTAACTTTCTTTGATGAGAATAGGGGAGCAAGCTTAAGTTTGATGAGTTCAAAGTCTTTCCTTGAGGTAGGAGGTTAGAGGTTTGTTGTTTATTTGGATGTCTTGCATAATGATTGAGAAGAGTACTTGATGTTTTGAAATTGGTATATGGCCTAATTGTTTGTATTAACCAAGGTGATGACATTCCTAGTATGATTTTTTGAGATGAGCTTTAATGCTTGCTCGAGGACGAGCAAAAGTTTAAGTGTGGGGTGTCAAAAACTTGTTGCTCCCAGTATACACGCAAGTATATGTGGTCGCGCAAGTAATATAGATTCTTGAAAAAATGAATTATCGTTCCCAAGGGACTTATGATTAATTTATATTTAACACTTAATTCTACAAATAAAAGTAAAAGTAACCTTTTCAAGAATTGATGATTGATTGTTAACTACTACTAGTTATGAACTAAATGAAAGTAACTAATTGTGAACGACTTTAAGATTATGTTTCAAGCAAGTTAAAGCAATTCCAGGGCTGTAGCATATACTGAATATCATGTATCATATTATTGGCATAGAACTAATTTCAGTTGTCAAGTTACTGGTTTATAGGGTTAATTATATGAGTCGGGATATATACCTCTCGTCACCTACCCCAATTAGCTACCTAACTACATCGTTGAGCGGGGATAAATAGACTAATTGATGAGTATTTATATTTCATCCTATTTCGTAACCAAGTGAGTTGTTCGTCCGGACGTCACTCCTGAACACAAATCACCTCGACTTAACGGGTAGATCAAGTTCTCTATATCCTCTGGTCTATATAACCTCTCCTCTCCCGATTTTAAGGTTAAACAATAGATTTATCTCTAGATGGCCAGTCAAGAAATACTAAAACAAGAATATAGAAGTAACTTATAATGACAACCAAAAATTAATTCATAAATCCTTTAATAATCAACAATCCATTCGTAGCTACAGCCCCAGAACTAGGGCGTTTAGCCACTCATGCTATTAGAAAACCACAAAATACAATTGTTCATGCGATTTCCCGGAAAATAGAAGAGTTAGGAGATCAAAACCTATTACAAACATAGATACTTGCTCTTGCACACAAAATAAAAGTCGACCTCCTACAATAGAACCCAAGAGGTCTATTTATAAGTTTAGGAAAATTGGAGACAAAATCTACTTCAACTAGGAATCTTTTTTAATACAACTTAGGCTTGAAAAATTGGGACTACCTTGGCGTGTCGCGCCTCGTATCGCCCGAAGAACATGCTCCAGCTGCATCCTTGTTGGTGCTCCGCGCCTTTCAGCGCGCCTGAGAAAGGCCTTTGAATATTAGGCCTTGGCTCGTCGCGCCTCTCAGAGCGCCTGAGAGCTCTCTATGTGTGTTGGCCCTTGGCGCCTCGCTCCTAGCAGTGCGCCTGGCCCTGTGACCTTCATCCATAGCTGCTTTTCATGCTCTTTTACATCTCTTATCTTCAAGTTGACTCCAATTCCCTTGAGAGTTCCCGAAACAACTAATCATGTGTGTAAGTGCAGATCATCACAAGTTACACAAAAAATTAAGCTACTGACTAGAGATCATCCTTCAATCTAATCGACTCATGGGCAAATATTGACAACTTAGACATATAAATATGCCTAAGATCACTACCCCACACTTAGAACTTTGTTTGTCCTCAAACAATCTCTAGACTATCAACTCTTTTTCACAACCCATCGACTTATCAACCCACCTCAAAATCAACCAAACATTTTTGATCATGATCTTGTAGTTCACAATGGATGCAACAATTCACAAATTTACACCAAGTACAACACATGCTCAAAGAATGACCCTTTTTTTTCAGGCTAATGCAAACTCATACAAACACATCAATTAGATAATCGTATACATGCCATGAATGCCCTCACTTGTTCTTGTTTAGTATAGCCTTTCGCGCAAACAACTTGCAATATCAACAAGGCATATATTTCAAACAATCAACTCACCCTCACAAAAGAAGTTCTTACCTTTCTCAACATACCATAAGCTTGCCAATAGTGTATTATTACTTTCACATCTATTTCTCAAGGAATCAAGAGGACTTTCATTTGGTTGTAATGTCGGCTTAAGATAAGGGAGGGAATATTTAAAAATCATTTTAGTGACTACACCTCCTTAACGCACATGTCATTATTTTGCCAACTATCTTCTTGATAGCTTTTCTTTCCTCCTAGTACACACTTCATGACTATTTACCCCTTTTATTTCTCCATATTTGCCCTTTATTTCTTTTTTCTGTTCTTTTTATATATATGCCTTTGCACTAGCCACTCAAACTCTAGATTTTAACATCCGAGTATGATACACATTATCCTTGATAGGATCAGGGCCAATATTTCGAGCATAGTTCTAAATTAGCCACCCTCAATTTTAGTCGAGGTGCACATTGTCACTAAGGACCAGGGCCAAAATAGAATTTCCTTTTCCACACAATGTAGCATTTCACCCTTAGCTATATCAACCAACAATTTTCAACCCTTATTCTTTAACACAGTGCATTAAGGATTTTCATAGGATCAAAAGACTTGGTATCAACAAATGGGTTTCGGCTTATCATGTGATTTATCAATAAACAAGGCTAAAGGCTCAATGGGGCTTCACTAGGGATAATTTCAATGGTAAGCATACAAGTAGATTTAAGAATTGACTATTTCAAAGGAACACCTCAATCACATTCCCTAAGTCATACAAGCTACTAATTCAACACACACAAGGCAAGTTCTAGATATCAAGTTAAGCAAAAATAAATCAATTCTCACCACTCATGGCATCATGACACATATAAGGATATATCAACTAACATGCTCCTACAATTTGCATTACGGTATCATTACACAATTAAGCCCTTTGTTTTTTTTATATCAAGTCAAAACTAAGAACACATGCTTGTTACAAGTTTAACACTCTATTGCACTTTTCCACTTGTGACTACCCATGACGTTTGGCTGACTTTTTCGGACAGGCCAAGGTTGGTTTCTCAATCCTACTCTTCTATGTGACTAATTTTCCCTTAAGACGGTCGTCATCTATCCATCATTGGGAACTGTCACTCCTATTACGACTCTAAGACTCAATAAAGCAATAAACTAGTCCTAGTTAGTTCAAAGGAACAATCCTCAGTAAAAGTATCGAAAACAAATGCCGAGGAACCCAAAATTAAAAATTAAAAATTTAACTAAAAACTACCACTAGACTCGATAAAGCAGTAAACAACTATATACAACAGAGACATATTACCCCATCCCACACTTTAAAAATAAGCACTATCCTCAATGCACAAGTAAAGCAAAGTATAGAGTTAGGAATACTCCATCGGGCCTCTAGGCCTCGTCGTCACCGCCATCGAACACCATCAAGGCATTCGCCTCTTCATCCACAGCATCATCCTCCTCATCATCCCTAGCTTCATTTGCAGTAGCCTCATCATTATCTAAAGGCTCCATAAAAGCGAGACCAGACCTGCACAGAAAGGCTGCACTCTCGATCAACGGATAATGATCCGCTAAGATCTTCATTTCCTCGTCAGTAACCGGACGTCCTCATATCTGCAACTGCAGCTCAGCCATACCAAACATTCGTGCCATGACGCTGTCATCACGGGCTTGCCTTTCTTGAGCAGACAAGACAGGTCCATGGGACGTGTCTAGTACCTTTGTTCGGTTTACATCAACTAATTTACCCGTCAGATCCGGGTGATAAGTAACGGTCATGTCCACTGTTTCCTCTTCAATACCCTCAGCCCTCAGAAAATGGATGATCAACTCCCCGTAACAGAATCTCCACCTCAAATTGTTCCTAAATTTCATCATATTTTGCCTCATGATTGCCCCAACATTAATAGGCATTCCCTTCATTAGCATATAGACTAACACCACCCTATCTCTTGTCACCTCAGTTAAATGTTTGGCAGGCAACAACACACTACACACTACACACTATCTTCAGCCATACCCTAGCAACCTGATTAAAGTTAGCAAAATGGAGGGTATTATGCCTCCCAATATCCTTACTCCGCTCCCACCTAGCAGTCGAATCAACCCCACACAAGATATGTCGGATATACCTATAAGAAAGTTTATCCTTCAAGCTATTAAACTCATCAAGGTCATAATTCGGGGTTCCTAACAACCCATTCAGAATTCGGGCAGAAAACTTGACATCTTCCCCCCTAATAGGCACAATTTTATATTTTGTTTCAGTTAGCCAATTAGCATAAAATTCTCTCACTAACGTCAAATTGCAATCTCCCAGATTGTCAAATATAAACCTCAGTCCTAATTCAATCATAGTCTGATATATAGCAGGAAATTGCGACTGCAACCTTACCTCATTCACAAATTCGTCGCCCATATCCTTCGCCTCTTGTTAACATGCGAACCATTCCCAGCCATACCTTTGCACAACCTTTTTGCCAAATTTTTGTACCGATTCCTGGGCACTAGAGGACCCGGAAGTTTCACCCTTTCTATTCCGTTTGGAACTCGCCACAGTTTTGGTTTTTGGAGCCATCTCAACCTGTTAATAAAAGAAAACTAAAGAAAAGAACAAAGAAAACTAGAACAAGAAGGGAGGGGGTTGGGTTTTGGGCAGTGGGGAGGGGGAAGAAGAAAGAAAAAAAAGAAAAGTATGGAGAATGGGTGAAGTTGAAGTGAAAGGGAAGTGGGTGGAGTGGATATGTGGTTTTATATGAGGAGGATGGGTAGGGAAAGGTTTAGTTGTGAGTTTAATGGAGGAAAGAGAAGAGTTGGTGTAGTTAATGGAGGTTTGGTAATGGGGAAAGTGAGAATTTGAGATTTGGGGTGTTGGGTCGGTTGAAATGAGAGAATGGGGAGAAAAATGAGAGAACTGGGGATTTAAGGGGTGGGTCGAGTTAAATCCGGGTCAAAACACGGATAATTTTTTTCTGGGCATTATGGCTATGGGAGGGGCGACACACCTCTCAATGCACCTGAGATGGCACTCTGACGTGTGACGCGCCTCTCAGCGCGCCTGAGATGGCGATCTGACGTTTGACGTTAGACGCGGTGCGCCAACCAGTACGCCTGACTCCAGTTTTTTTTTTTGTTATGCACTATTACAAGCTAAGTTACAAATAATGAAAAAAATCCTATTTTGCGAAAACTAACCTCTATTCTAAAAATTTAAACTATGCTAACAAAATTTCAAGAATTCAAAGACGAACTATCTATCTATTACATATTGTTCATGGGTTGCCTCCCATGTAGCGCTTGATTTAACGTCGCAGCACAGCGTAGCTTGGATCATTCATCATTTAGCTCAAGAGCTTCCCGATCACGATCCGAATCCTCACCGAAATAGTGTTTCACCCTCTGCCCATTGACTAAGAACGTAAGGCTAGTCTTACCTTTAAGTTCAACAACCCCATGTTGTGTCATTCTGACCACTTCAAAAGGACCACTCCACTTCGACCTTAGTTTTCCCGGGAATAACCTTAGTATAAAGTTAAAGAATAGTACTTTATCTCTCGGATTGAAAGTACGAGCTACTATGTGTTTGTCATTCCACCTCTTCGTCTTTTCTTTGTAAAGCTTGGCATTCTCATATGCGTGGAGCCTAAACTCCTTAAGTTCATGCAGCTGATTCACTCTCTTTTTACCGGCTAGCTCGGGGTCTAAGTTCAACTTCTTGATTGCCCAATTGCTTGATGTTCTAATTCCGCCAGAAGGTGACATGCTTTCCCAAATACTATGTGATATGGAGAAGTCCCTATTGGTGTCTTATACGCAGTCCTATATGCCCACAATGCATCATCTAGTTTATCAGACCAATCCTTAATTTGCGCATTCAGCATTTTCTGCAAAATTTGTTACACCTCTCTATTCGAAACCTCCACTTGGCCACTCGTTTGAGGATGGTAAGATGTAGCAACCTTATGACGAATACCATACTTAGCAAGAAGATTCTTAACAAGATGGTTAATGAAATGCTTACCTCCATCACTTATAATTGCCCTTGGAGTGCCAAAGCGAGTGAAGATGTGCTTCTTAATGAACTTTATCACCACCCTTGAATCATTGGAAGGAAGAGCTACAGCCTCCACCCATTTACTAACATAATCCACAACAACAAGAATGTATTGGTTTCCACTAGATGGTGGGAAGGGACCCATGAAGTCAATACCCTACACATCAAAGATTTCCACCTCTAAAATGTTACTTAGCGACATCTCATGTCTTCTTGAAATAGTATCCAACCTTTGGCATTTATCACAACCCTTCACAAAAGCAATAGAATCTTTAAATAACGAGGGCCAAAAGAAACCAGATTGTAATACCTTATGAGCAGTGCGCTCTCCTCCATGGTGACCTCCATTAGGGCTAGCATGACAACTTTCGAGCACTTTGTGAATCTCAGATTCCGGAATGCACCTTCTCACTACCCGATCTATGCCTTGCTTGAACAAGAATGGTTCATCCCAAATGTAGAACTTGGCATCATGATTGAGCTTTTTCTTTTGTTGGGTTGTTGCACCCGAATGATAATCGCCACTTACTATCAAATTCATAATGTCTGCATACCATGGCACTTGAGAGATATCTAATGCCATAAATTGTTCATTCGGAAACTCTTCCCGGATTTGCTCACCTTTATTCACATGTGAAAATTCCTCCAACCTAGATAAGTGATCTGCTATTTGATTCTCAGTACCTTTCCTATCTTTGATCTCAAGGTCAATTCTTGGAGAAGCAATATCCATCGAATCAGCCTTGGTTTAGCATCCTTCTTGTTGAATAGGTACCTAATAGCTGCATGGTCAGTAAAAACAATCACTTTAGTACCTACCAAATACGATCTAAACTTGTCGAAGACGAACAAGAGTCAGCATCTCATTCTCAGCCACTGTGTAATTAGCTTATGTAGAGTCAAGGGTCTTGCTTGCAGAATAGATCGAGTGGAACACTTTATTCTTTCTTTGTCCCAACATTGCACCCACTG
Organism: Solanum verrucosum; assembly: GCF_900185275.1. Taxonomy (NCBI): domain Eukaryota; kingdom Viridiplantae; phylum Streptophyta; class Magnoliopsida; order Solanales; family Solanaceae; genus Solanum; species Solanum verrucosum. The sequence goes on from NW_026020426.1 coordinate 1,069,798, forward strand.
CTACGTCGCTTGCATCACACATGAGTTCAAATGGTAATTCCCAATCAGGAGAAATTAAGATGGGAGCCTCAATTAAGTTCCTCTTCAACATCTCAAAAGCTTTCAAGCACATCTCATCAAAGTCAAATTTCACCTCATTTTCCACGAGACTGCACATAGGTCTTGCAATCTTGGAAAAATCCTTGATGAAGCGCCTGTAAAATCTTGCATAACCAAGAAAACTACGCACCCCTTTTACAGAAATGGGAGGGGGCAATTTCTCAATAACTTCTACCTTAGCCTTATCAACCTCCAACCCAGATTTAGACACCTTGTGGCCCAACAATATCCCATCTCTTACAAAAAAATGACACTTTTCCCAGTTTAGTACTAAATTAGTGTCCTCACATCTAGCAAGTACTTTATCAAGATTCCGGAGACATACCTCAAAAGACTTCCCAAAGACAGAGAAATCATCCATGAACACCTCTACAAAGTCTCCCACCATATCATGAAAAATGGCCATCATACACCTTTGAAACGTCACCGGTGCATTGCAAAGTCTGAATGGCATGCATTTGAAAGCATAGGTACCATAAGGACAAGTGAACGTGGTCTTTTCCTGATCCTCGAGTGCAATCAAGATTTGGTTGTAACCAAAATACCCAGCTAAGAAACAATAGTACTCCTGCCCTGCTAGTCGGTCAAGCATCTGATCAATGAAGGGAACAAGGTAGTATCTTTCCGGTAGCATCATTTAGTTTTCGGTAATCCATGCAAATTCTCCACCCGGTCACTATTCTAGTAGGAATCAACTTATTATTTTCGTTCCTTACCACTGTCATACCTCTCTTCTTGGGAACACATTATACCGGACTTACCCACTTACTATCAGAGATTGGGTACACAATTCCAGCATCTGACCACTTTATTATCTCTTTTCTCACCACTTCTTTCATCAAAGGATTTAGTCGACGTTGATGTTGTGCACTTGGTTTGTGATCCTCTTCCATGTAGATTCTGTGCATACATAACGTCGGACTAATCCCATGAATATTAGCCATCTGCCATCCAATAGCTTTCTTTCTCCGCTTTAGGATCCGCAATGCCGCTCCAACCTGTATTTCAGACAACTCTGCAGAAAGCATAACAGGCAAAGTTTCATTAGTACCCAAAAATGCATACCTGAGGTGAGCTAGCAGTGTTTTCAGTTCCAGCTTTGGGGCTTCCTCAATGGAGGGTTTGGGTGGTGGCCCTAACTCACGCTCTAATAGTTCCACTCTCCGCTTGTGAGGCTCCACAAGTGCCAGATTCAGACATGTTTCTATCTCTTGAGCCTCAGTGTCTTCATCTCTCTTATGACCTATTAACACTGGGTCTTCGGGCACCACTAACTATGACTTTACTATGCGATCAACCACAGTAATCACAGACAACTCTTCATAAATAGAAGGCAATTTTAGAGCGCGTTAAACATCAAATACCTCTACCTTATCATGTGCCCTTATGGTTAATTGACCAGCTACTACATCAATCAATGCCTTACCCGTGGCCAAGAAAGGCCGTCCCAAAATGAATGGAACTTCAGGATCGGGTTCAAAGTCTAAGACTACAAAATCTACCGAAAAAATCAATGAACCTACTTGCACTAACACATCTTCTACCACCCCCTCTAGCTTAGCAATGGATCTATCAGCAAGTTGGAGAATAAAAGTGGTTCGTTTTGGACTTCCCAACCCAAGCTTTAGATACAAAAATAAGGGCATCAAATTTATACTTGCCCCCAAATCACACAACCCCCGAGCATGAACACTTTGCCCAATTGTAATCTGCACAGTAAAACTACCCGAATCTTTTATATTTTTGGGCAGTCTGTTTTGATTCCTTGAGCTGCACTCCTCAGTAAGTTCTACACTTTCATATTATGTGAGCCTCCTTTTGCTAGCCACAATGTCCTTCACGTATTTGGCATACTTTGGGATACCCTGTAAAATGTCAACCAAAGGTAGATTAATGTGAACCTGTTTAAGGAGAGAGAGAAACTTACCGAAGCATTCATCTTCATTCTGCTTTTTGAGTCTTTGTGGAAATGGAGGTGGTAATTTCTTTTGAGGAACGGGTACCTCAACATTGGAGTTTTTTTACTACCTCTTCCACCTTTTTTTCTTCGTTACTTACCTCAATGTCTCTCTTCTTTGGAGCTAGTTCCTCTAATTGCAACCCACTTCTAGTATTTACCGCATGCAATTGTTTTGGGTTGGGCTCAGTATCACCGGGCAGCCCACATTGGGGATGCAAGTTCAAAGAATTAGCCACTTGCGCAATTTGTTTCTCTAAACTCATTTGGGACATCTGGATGTTTCTAATGTTCTCATCCTTCTTATCTATTCTAGCATTTAATTTAGTCCCTATTTCAATCATGAGCTTTTGGAGTAGCTCTTCATTGGTCATCCGCCCTTTTGGTGGACTAGAATTTGAGCCTTGGTTAGGATTGTAGTATTGTTGCCCAGCCCCTTGAGAATGGTATTGGTTAACCCCTTGCGCTTGATTTTGGTTTTGGTTCCCACCCCATGAGAAGTTAGGATGGTTCTTCCAACTAGGGTTGTAAGTGTTACCATAATTTTGTTGCACTCCACCCCTTTGTGCATTACCCTTCTACTACCACATATCTCACACCAATTTGCTACTTGTTGTACTACGTTTACCGAAGCCTGATTTAGAGCCATTTGTTTAAATTGCAAGGTAATGTTATGTTGCATTGCATCTAATTTGGCATTTATGGCAGTAGCTTGGTCTACATCTAAGATCTCTGCAACCTTTTGGGTTGGGGTTCTAGACATTTCCCCCTCATACCCTAGGTTCCCTTCAGAAAGTTTATCGAGTAAAGCGAAGAACTCTTCACTTGTTATGGATAGGGCATGTCCACCTGCTGCACTATTAAGAAGAGCACGAGCATTATGGTCTAAACCCTCAAAGAAAGTGTGAGCAAGTACCTCATTGGTTTGCATATAGTGTGGACAAGTATTCAACATTTTTTTGAAATGCGCCCATGCTTGGTACATGTCCTCCCCTTGATTTTGAACAAAGTTTATTATCTCACCCCTAAGCTTGGCGATTTTCTTGGATGGGAAAAATCGACTCAGAAATTTCTTTGCTAGATCATCCCAAGTAGTGATGGAGTTTGGTGGCTCAGAGTCTAACCAACACCTTGCAGCTCCTAACAATGAGTATGGGAACAAAGTCAACCTTACATAGTCTGATGAGACTCCAATTGGGATGTATGTATTGGCAATGTCTATGAAAGTCCTAAGATGGACTTGAGGATCCTCATGAGGAAGACCAGTGAATTGCCCATTAGAATGAAGGATATGTACCATGCTCTGCTTTAGTTCAAATCTACCCCTCGTGGAGGTTTCCTAATACTAGATACCAATTTGGCTGTGAGTGGGACTGCCACATCACGGACTGGTCTTGCGGGTACGACAGGCGGTGCTCCTTGGTTATTCGGTTCCTTTGGTTATTCACGTTTTCCGGGTTATTCAAGTTGTCTTGATTCTCATCATCAATGTTTTCCAGAATACCTAAACCCGATTCTCCTCGTCCTAAATTCATTTTTTTGCGCTGTCGTAGAACTCTTTCAGGTTCATTGTAAGGTTCAACAAGATCTCCTTTCCGAGCCAGACCTAAAAATCAAGTGCCTGCAATACACAAGCTAAGATCAAGTAATTAATACCTAAATATTTTAAGTGTAGACTTAAGAAGATTGAATATAAATCAATTTCTATGTCCCCGGCAGTGGCGCCAAAAATTTGTTACTCCCAATTGCACACGCAAGTGTACGCGGTTGCGCAAATAATATAGTGGCTCTTAAAAGAATCAGATTATCGAACCCAAATGACTTGTCAATTAACTATTTTTACTAAATTATACTGATCTAATTATTTATTTAACAGAGTCAAAAGAGAAGAATGCAAGAACAAAATAATAAAATTACTTACAATAGTTGGAAAATCCCAGGGCTACAACATGTATTGGATTTCATGTATCATATTTTTGGCTTAGAATTAATTTTAGTTGTCAAGTTACTGGTTTATACGGTTAATTGTATGAGTCAGGCTACACACCTCTAGTCGCCTACTCCAGTTAGCTAACTACATCGTTGAGCGGGGATAAATAGACTAACTGGTGAACATTTATATTTCATCCTCTTTCGTAACCAAGCAAGCTGTTCGTCCGGGCGTCACTCCTAAACACAAATCACCTCAATCAAATGGGTCGATCGAGCTCTCTATATTCTCTGGTCTATCTAATCCCTCCTCTCTCGATTTTAAGATTAGACAATATATTTATCTCATGGTGATTAAGCACAAAATACTAAAACAAGAATATAGAAGTAACTTATAATGACAATCAAGAATTAATTCAAAAACCTTAAATAATTAACATTGAATCCATAGCTACAGCCCCAGAACAAGAGCTTTAGCTACTAATGTCTAAGAAAACAAGAAGAAGAAAAGAACCCTAAAAAGTATTGACGACTTTTTCTTCAAAAGTACCTCCTCCTTACTCTATATTCGTTATCCAATAATTATTTTATGGACTATTTATAGATATAGAAAACCCTGAATAAAATAATTGAGTCCAAACTAAATTAGGAATCCAAAACCTAAAAGGATTCCTCTACGCGTGAAACACTGTAGCCGCTCTTGAATTTGTACTGGCCTCTTTCCTTGCTGCCACGAGGCAGTAATTCCTTTTGCAGTTCGTAATTTTGCAGCATGCAATTCTTATATATTATATATTATTATATTTAATTTAATCCATTAAGCTGTCTGCTTGATTTCCTTCTTCAATCATTCATTTTTAATTCATTTTGGCTCTAAACTTCTTCAACTTTACGTCAATTTACTCCTACAAATAAAATACACTATTTAGCATAATCCATAAAATTAATGCTCAAAAAGAAAAGATATATATAATAAATATGAGATAAATAATAATTAAAAATATGTATTTTTAGCCTCACATCAAAAACCAAGATCAATCATATTCATATTAGACAGTTTATAAAGGTTGAGCACTTAGTATTATTTATAGGTCTTCATCTTAATTTTTCAGATGCATTGGTAATTTCATTAAAGTCACCACAAACTAACCAACGGTCTTTTATTGTAGCTAACGAGCCTAATTAAATTTTCTATAATAGCTATTTGTGAAAATTTGAAAAAAAAATAAAATTCTCTCTTTTTGATTTGGTTTCGTCATCTCGTGCTCATGTAATTAGCAGACATATAGCTTTTTAAGGTAAAGCTGAAGCTGCTTAATTTTGTGTACAAAGGAAAGAAAGAATGTATTTTGTTATTAATGTAATAAAAAAATAGTAAGAGTACAAATATATAAAGAGTAAAGTATCAAAAACACATATAAACTTTTTTTTTTTTTTTTGAGTTTTACACCTAAACTATTGAGAGTATGAGAAACACACTTACGCGTATTACACTTTCTCTTCTTGTCACGTGGAATAATATAAATAACTAAATTGCACCTCTCACACTACATGTGATAATAATAAATAATTCATATATATATATATATATATATATATATATAACTTGAAGGGATTAGCAACAATTGACTGATTGTTGGGATTAAAGGTTTAGGGGTAAACTCTTATTTAATGTACAATTGCAATTACTATTTATCTCATTGTTTTTGTGAATAGTTAGTTGAAATCACACTTGTGATTTTTATAGTACCTTTTGAACTGGGTGATTTTTCAGGTAGAAATCGTGTATCTTTATTTATCCGCATTACAATATCTAATGAGAAACAATTGAAGAACCATTAGATTGTGTCTTTGTAATTTTGGATAACTTCTTCAATCCATATTAATATAAGCTGTTACATGATTTTGCAAGGAATTAAATAGATTAAGGAATCAATAATTATTTTAAAAAGGAAATGGTGGTAAACAAAAATGTGCACCAAAATGCAAAGATTTACTGATATATATACCTTTACTCCTATATCTTGATATAGATTTTTGAAGATATAATTAAGTAAATAAAAATGTGCTCTATAGCAATTGAAGTATTTAATTTTGATAGTTACATACCTCAATATGATATAAGTGTAATGACGTTAACGTTATTAGGACGTCGTTTTAGTCATTAGAATAAGGTTTAATTGTAACAACGTTACTGATAAAACAATAACATGATTGAAAGCTATATATATATATATATATATATATTGAAAAATGAAGATGAACTTTTCATTATTAATATTTCTTAGTTTCTTTTTAGAAATTACTGGAAAGAAGAAAAAACAGACGTAGAGATAACAGTGATGCAATGGAGCTAATGCATATGTACGCATGTATGTATATTGCAATATTAATAAATAATATATATTGAGGACCATTAATTCAAGTCCTAAAGTTACGAGGAAAGAAAACTGAGAATCATTAGTATTTTCGTTCCGCAATTTAAATGCATGGTTTAGTTTACTTGTCGTAGAGATGCACTACTCGTCTTGTACGCGCAGATAATAATTTTAATCTAGTGCTCTACACAGGCACTAGATATAAAACTCCTTTGTGTTTCATATCTATAGCTCTCTTCCTATAAAAATCTCAAAATCCCCAACACCAACACCATTTTCAATACTAAATAGTCATGAATAATAACATTCAACAACCTCCTGTAAGTCTCCCACCCCCTCAAGGTAAGAACTCAAATCTTCTCTTTTCTTCGCCATGGTTTTGATATTATCTAGATTCAATCAAATGTAATGTAATTTGATGTTATTATGTATGTGACATGTATTAGGTAATTATCCTCCGCAAGCTTACCCAAATGGGATGTATCCTCCCCCGCCCCAAGGGCATGGATACGCACAAGGTAATTACCCTCCACAGGGAGTAGGATATTACCCTCCTCACCCCCAACCCCAAGGTTATCCTCCGCCCATGGGAATGGGATATCCACCACAAGGTTACCCTCCACAATATTGTCACCCTCCGCAATACGGTGCACCCCCACATGGACATGGACAAGGACATCCTCCTCAAAAACAAAAACAAAATCAAAATCAAGCTACTACTGGTGTCATGGGAGGATGGTATGTCTTATATTTACAATCACCTTATATAATTCACCATTATATTGCCCTCCTAGTTTGTAAGCTTATTTGGTATGACAAAAGTAGAGTTATTTTTCATTAAAAAATCATTAATCAATACAGTAATATATTTTGGATTACTCACTCAAAAATCATTATTAATTCTCATAAGATTAATAGTTGTTCTTAATTTTCATTGTAGTTTGGCTGCTTTGTGTTGCTGTTGTCTCTTAGATGCATGTCTTGAATGAAGGATCAATGATTTTTTTTTGCGCAAGTGGTCTGCAACAGAAGGTGATTCCCAGCTATAGGGTCTGGCTTTACTTTGATGAACCAAAACCCCCTTCATGTGTGCTTAAAATTAAAATGCAATGCTTTCAATTAGTTGCCTTGACAACACTTAAGTTATGTAAATTTTGAGAGATGTTATTAATGCGGATAATATAATTTTGTCAATCCTCATGATCGGATTACAATTCTGCATTCGTGTAGGTTTTCTCTAGGTGTCTTAACAAGATGGAAATGTGAATCAGGGAGAAAATGTGGCAAATTTGTGGCTTATTCAATATAGTTTTGATGTTTTGCTCTTTCTTTCCATCTAAAACACGAATATTTAGAAATCTACGTCTATTGTAGCTCAAAATCGAGCATCTTATTTAATTTTTCCTTTTAATTTGTTTATTGGTATGGTGTCCATTTCTGTACTGGTAACTTTAAGGTTAATTAATTAACTCGTATGAGGATTATTTCTGGATATTTTGGGGAGGGTGTTGATTCTTGAGAATTCAATATTGATGTTTAGAGAGTTGTGAGATTAGAGAAGGAGAGTATGTAGAAGAAGAGGAAATGATATGTCTAACTAACTTAAGTAGTTAGACAATTATAAAGCGACCTTTTTATTAATTAACACTCCCCCTCAAGCTATGCGGTGCAAAAATACACTACAACAAAATTGATTTTTAACGACCAAATTTTAACGAAAGAATATAAATCCAGTCGTTATAAGTATATATATTCCGTCACAATTTTTTTCCCGTCGTTAAAAGGCAATTTTAATATAATATTAACGAAAGAACAATATCCGGACTTTAAGAAAATTAATACCCAGACGTTAATAATAAACTAATGACACATATTAATACCCAGACGTTAATAATAAACTAATGACACATATTAATACCCAGACGTTAATAATAAACTAATGACACATACTTTTATTTTAATTAACAACCCATTTTATTTTAACTCGGGAAAATGCATAAGTACCCCCCCAGCCTATGCCCGAAATCCCAGAGACACACCTAACCTTTACTAAGGTCCTATTACCTCCCAAACTTATTTTTTAATTAATTTTCTACCCCTTTTGGTCCTACGTGGCACTATTTTGGAAAATTTGTCAACACGTGCTGGGCCCACAAGAATAGTGCCACGTAGGACCAAAAGGGGTAGAAAATTAATTAAAAAAAAAGTTCGGGGGGGTAATAGGACCTTAGTAAAGGTTAGGTGTGTCTCTGGGATTTCGGGCATAGGCTGGGGGGGTACTTATGCATTTTCCCTTTTAACTCTTTTATATTTAACAATTTATTTATTTTTAACAAATAACTTATCCTCTATTACCCTATCCACCCACCCATCAGATTTAGGTCTCCCATTACCCCCACCCATCCATGAGAAAACATCGAGCTTCAGAGAGATGATGAACAATCTTCTCGATTTTTCCGCTCACAAACTTGCACCACGCACGCCACCTTCTCCACCACTTCGATGAGATGCGGCAGTTTCTCAACACATCGTCCTTCTCTTACGCTAGAAAGTGAGATACCTCCCTAGATAACTCCTAGAACTGATTTGTTGGAGAAAAATCAGCAAAACAGACCACGAAAATTCTGGTACCTTTAACTCCAGGTATCTGTTCAAACACTTATAAAGGAAATCAACGCCATTTTTTTCTAATTGCAGAAGTCAGCTTTCGTTTTTGACTCTAAATTTCACCTGATTGTTGTTGTTGTTTGCTGTGTGTTACGCTAGAAAGTGAGATACCTAAGGGATCTAACTCAGAAATCTGATTTGTTGGAGAAAAATCAGCAAAACCGACCACGAATATTCTAGTACCTTTAACTCCAGGTATATGTTCAAACTCTTATAAAGGAAATCAACGCCATTTTTTTCTAATTGCAGAAGTCAGCTTTCCTTTTTTACTCTAAATTTCACCTGATTGTTGTTGTTCTTTGCTGTGTGTGACAATAATTTCGCATCTTTTTGGAGTTCCCTTCTTTTTAAAGTATGTTTTTTTGTTTTGACTATGAATTGTTAGGTGAAAATTCTGATTTTGCCCAATTTTATGTTTATTCTTTATGAATAATCTAGTTGTTTTCAGTAGGTTTTTGTTGTACATGATCTTAAATTATGTATACTAGTAATTTCCATCATATGTTTGTGTGTACTTTTTGCAGTAGCCTCGATTGATAATAAAAGAAGTCACAATAGTGATAATTATTGAATAAATTTGTCAATCTGAAATCTGATAATTTCCAGGACAAAATTTTCATTATCCTTCACAAGTGTAATTCTACCTTATAATATGATACATTTTTTTGTGTAAACTGTGGAGATTAGGTTTCCTTAATCCCATTTTCTTTATTTTTTTTTGTTGTTCTAGTCAAAACACAGTAGTTGTAGCACTAATATGAGTTCAGAATACTAACTTTTTTATAACAACGAGAGTGGCCGAGGACCTGACCTTTTATGTACATACACTGCAATCTTTGCAAAAAATTTAGCAAGGAGGAATTCTATATGTCATCTTTTTGATAATCTATTGTAACTTTAATACAATAACTTACAAAATATTAGCTTTGTCACATGTAAGTCTGTTGAAAATTTTGCCCTAGTCTTATTGGGTTTGTTTTATCTGTGTTGCTTTATTACTTTATGATTATGATATGTATCTACATGTATAAGTATACATCTTGAATTTTTCCACCGTGGGAATAAGATTCATTCTCAAAGCCATTTCTTGGTTAAGCAATAAATAACTCATGATTTGATAACGAGTCACAACAACATTTTGATGTACACATGGAGTTGAGGTTGTAATATTGCCTTTCTTTTTCCTTTTTCTTGAACTAGAAGTAGCTCTTTGAGTATTGTCCAGTCATTCAAAGAAAAGACATATTTCTTTGGTTCAGGCTCTTACATTATTGTTAAGTTACATTAAATGCTTACAGTGTAACATTTCCTTGCATTATCGTTAAGTTGATGACATTTTTATAATACATGGTCCTGCCCTTCTTGGATTGACTCCACTCCCCTGTATTCTACTTCTTTAATTTTGGGTTTGCTTTTTTTTTTTGATAAGGTAACTTTATATTCACATCAAAACTCATCAACAAAGCCTGATGAGGTGGGATTTACAGCCCCCAGGGGGTAATTTCGAAAGCCAAAAACTAGGCAAAACTTTACAATTGAGCTTTAAAATCCACTAAGTTATCTACCTCCCCCACCAAATCCTGTTTACACCAAAAATACAGCAGGATCAAGCTATTCATCTTGATTTTCTGAGTGCTGTTAAGTTTCCCATCATATGATCTTTCATTTCTTTCCTTCCACAATGTCCACCAGATGCAGGCTGGGATGCATTTCCACCAGTCCTCTTTGGATCTTCTTCTTCTACCCACTCTTTTCCACTGTCTCAGCAACTCTAAAGTAATCTTGGGCATTACCCAGTTAACTCCAAGTATACATAAGAACATGTCCCACAGATTTGCAGCTGTTCTGCAGTGTAAGAATAAGTGACTATTAACTTCTGCCTCTTCCCCACACATGAAACACCTTGAGCAAATCTGTATACCTCTTCTTTGTAACACTTCATGAGTTAGACATGCTTTCCTAATTGCCAACCAAATAAAACCTGAGACCTTGTGAGGAACCTTGATTTTCCAGATTAGTTTCCAAGGCCATTCCATTTCCATAGCCTGATTAGAGTTTAAGCTCCAGTAACAAAACTTCACAGAAAAAATCCCTTTCTTGTGCATTTTCCAGATTGGAGTATCAGGACTTTCAGTGACACCTGAAAATGCATTTAGTGTGTGTAATAATCCTGCTACTCTATCAACCTCCCAGTCATTTAAAGCCCTCCTAAAGATCAAATCCCAACCTTGAGGGCTCATGTGGTTCCATGGCTTAGGCTAGGTCTACTTTCAAAAATTTAACAATATGTGCTACTATTAGCATGATTAAACTCTTCTATATATTTACAGTTCAAAATGCATAGCATGTTTAGGATTTAAAAAAATCCATGTCTCTGTTTAATATCATCTTAGATGTGGGAAAAGTATTGTATATTCTACAATCTATCAAATAGTACTAAATCAATGCCTATGTTAAAAGAGGTTTTTCATATGAAGATCTGACTGTGAATACATGTTCTTTTTCAGAGTATACATCACCTTCAATTGACAATTCAACGATTCATTTTCCCCTGAAACTCCAAAGTCATTGCCTCTCTGTGTTATTATAGTGAGTAGTCACCAATAAACCTTCTCCTATGGGTAACAAATGGGCATTTAAGTTTTCACATCTCCATGATCTCATTCGCAACACGTTATACACCAAAAAGTAGCATTAATATTTCCCCTGATTCTTCATGTTGTTTTGCAAATGCCTTCACATTTGTTAATGTTGCAGTCAATTACTACACAATTTGTTTCTGTCTGACCTTGTTCTTATGTATGATCTTTTCCCTGTGTAGATACTTTCAAATTGAATAGGAGTTAAGAATTAACATTAATAACTGTTGAGAATTAATATGTTGCATTCAGGTCATACATCCATCTTTGCTTCCTATATTTTTTCTTTCTTAGAAACTGGATAAATTCTTTTAAATCAGGCAATACACATAGCATTGGAAAGACTATATGGAAATTATTTCTTTGATTTCATGTAGCTGGTTGATTTTTTTGTAGGCTCTTTGTTTCATTTCATATTTTCATGTCTATGAAGTGCATCTCATTTACGCTTATTTCTTTCTCGGTTGGTGTAGACTTTAATTCTAAATCTATCAGTGGTGCTTCTTGCTGTTGAAAGTGACTGCAAAACTACTCTTTTGAAGGCTCTGTGTTGATTTGTTTTGTAAGATATGTTTTTTTTCTAAGCCTTTCTTCTTTACTAATATGGTTTTGAAAATATTTCATGTATTTGTCCAAATTTTTTTGGTCATTTCTTTTGCTATGTTATTTAATCTGGTCTTATCGGCCATTTCTTAAGAGGTACTGGTGGTTGCGATCTTTTAGTGTGTTCCATCGATTTTTGAGTAATGGTAACTATCAGTGTCCAAACTTTAATGTGTTCAATACATGTAATAAAAAATTGCAGAACAGTAAGAAAATTTAAATGCTACAAACAGAAAAGTATAAATACTTCACCTTTTTTCTTTAGTCTTTACATACTCTTCTATAAATATAATGAGATAAGATTATAGGACTTATCTAACCTTGTTTGTAATTTTATATTTGTTGTGAACCTACTTTGTATATTTAGTTCCTAATCATAAATGTAGAGACTGTAGACCAGATCAACTTGATGAGTTTTCCAACTTTTCAAGAATTTCAAATGAACAGTGAATTTTTGAGCTTTAATTTTACATAAATAACATATGTTGTCAATATCTTGGTCACTGTTTTGGAGTTTAGTTGCAAGCAAATCTTGGTATATTTCTCATGTAATCACCATTTGATTCCCTCATTTGCTTTAAAATCATCTGCAAAGTTTGTCCGGCCATACATTCAAGAAAAAGAGTAACCATAATTAGATTTACATTATAGTTCCTAACGTTTTTTAAGAAGTAAGAGGTTGTATTAACAGTTATCATGGAGTGCAAGATAGCCACAAAGAAAATAGTTGATAACTTCAGGATTGCCAAAAAAATAATTGAGATCTGGGAGTTAAAACTTATAGCTAAAACTCAAAGTTGTTTAACTAATAGGAGGGAGCTAATGATGTCTATTGGGGAAATAAAATCATTTACACAAGATTTTTATAAATAACTAAACATATTATTGATGTTTAGAATGTACATTCAAAAGTTATTATTTTGAAATATTTGGTCTTTTACTATTTATATGTTGAATTTTCTTGAATTGCTAGATTTTTGTCATGTAATTTGACTATTCAAATTTGTGTAACCTTTTTTTTTACCATCTTTTGAGTACCTGGTTGTTATGCTAATGTATTGTTATATCTATTTTACATGCATGAAGATTATGGCACCTAATAAGCAATGGATGGAACTTATTACCGATAGACTTGCTAATGCTTATATAGATGGGGTAGAGAATTTCTTGGATTATGCTTTTACAAAATTAGGAGAACCAATGTCGATCCGTTGTCCATGTATTAAATGTGGTAATGCAACTTCTAGAACACGTGTTGTAGTTAGGTCACATTTAATAGTACATGGGATAATACCAAGTTATACTTTTTGGTATCACCATGGGGAGATGTTAGGTGAAGCACAATCAAATTTTGAATTTATAGATGATAATGACATTGAAGAGGATGACGGTAAGGATGAAATACATGGGTTGCTAAGAGATTTGTACCCCGATTTTGACGGAGATAATATGAATAATAGTACTGGTGATGATCTTCGGGAGGAGGAACCAAATGTTGAAGCAAAAAGATTTTATAGGTTATTGAAAGATCTTGATCTACCATTATATGAAAGTGCAAAAGTTTCTAAACTTTCTACTTTGATTAAATTGCTTCACCTTAAAAGTATTGGTCATTGGAGTAATGAGTCATTTACGATGCTATTAAAGTTTTTGAAAGATGATTTATTGCTTGATGGAACAAACTTGCCGGATTCATATTATGAGGCAAAGAAGGTAATTTGAGATCTTGGGCTTTCTTGTAAGAAGATTGATGCATGTAAGAATGATTGCATGTTGTATTGGAAGGATGATAATTGTCTTCAATCGTGCAAAGTTTGTGGTGCATCTAGATGGAAGGATGCTAAACATAGTGGGGAAACAAAATTGAAAAAAGGAAAAAAGATACCATGCAAGATTTTACGTTATTTTCCTCTAAAGCCAAGACTTCAAAGATTATTTATGTGCTCAAAGACATCTCCTTTGATGTCATGGCATCATGACAAAAGAGTTGATGATGGAATAATGAGGCATCCAACTGATTCAATGGCATGGAAAAATTTGATGAACTCCACCCATCTTTTGCATCTGAACCTCGTAATGTACGACTTGGACTTGCTAGTGATGGTTTCCAACCATTTGGAATGTCGAGAACTCCCTACAGCATTTGGCCTGTGGTACTTGTTCCTTATAATTTGCCCCCTTGGCTTTGCATGAAGCAAGATAATTTTATTTTGTCAATGCTTATACCTGGTCCTAATGGTCCTGGTGATGCAATTGATGTCTATCTACAACCTTTAATAGAGGAGTTGAATGAATTATGGGAAACTGGAGTAGAGACATTCGATGCATAAACTAGAAAGAATTTAAAGTTACATGCATCTTTGTTGTGGACCATTAATGACTTTCCAGCATATGCCAATTTGTTTGGATGGAGTACAAAAGGAAAACTTGCTTGCCCATGTTGCAATAAAAAAACTTGCTCTACAAGGCTAAAAAATGGCCAAAAAGAGTTATATGGGCCATAGGCGCTATCTTCCTCTTAATCACAAATGGAGAAATGATACAGTGTCATTTGATAACACTGTTGAGCATAGGCTACCACCAGAAATGTTGTCTGGTGATGATATACTTGATCAAGTTGTTGATTTAGATGGGTTGCCATTAACAAAGGATCCACGGAAAAAGATTAAAATATCGCATAAGAAAAGGGGTGATAACTGGAATAAGAAGAGTATATTCTTTGATCTTCCATATTGGAAAACCTTATTGTTGCGACATAATCTTGATGTGATGCACATTGAGAAGAATATATGTGACAATATTTTGGGGACAATTTTAGATATCAAAGGGAAAACAAAACACATTGAGTACTCGGTTGGATTTACAAGAAATGAATATACGGAAAGAATTGCATCCAATACAAAATGGAGATGAATATGAGTTGTCGGCAGCATCTTACACATTATCTGTTAAAGAGAATATTTCTCAATGTGTCAACCTTAAGGATAAAAAGATTTCGGGATTAAAAAGCTATGATTGTCATATAATTCTACAACATTTACTCCCACTTGCCATGCGTGGTATGCTTTGCAAATCTGTGTCTGAACCACTTATTGAGTTGTCTATTTTTTTCAAAGTTCTTGGAGCAAAATGTTTGAGCATAGAGGAGTTGGAACAAATAGAAGCCCAAATACCAAAAACACCATGCAAGTTAGAAAAGGTGTTCCCTCCTGCTTTTTTTGATGTCATGGTGCACTTGTCTATTCATTTACCTAATGAAGCTAGGATTGCTGGACCAGTTCAATATGGATGGATGTATCCAATAGAGAGATACCTACACTTTTTGAAGTGTTTTATTGGTAATATGGCTCACCCTGAAGGTTCTATTGTAGAGGGATATTTAGCAGTTGAATGTATGACATTATGTTCAAGGTATTTGAATACAATAAAGACAAAAATTTAATTGTCCGGAGAGAAATTATGATGGTGGGGTAATTGAATCTGATGGTGGTTTAACCATATTTTGTGAGCCTGGAAAAAGTTTAAAAGGTAGTTCACCAGACAAACTTGATTCACATGATTTGGAGGAGGCACATTTTTATATTTTGAAGAACTGTGATGAAATTCAACCATTTCTCGAGTAAGTATTGATTAAATCTAATAATTTACTTCTATCTTGTCCATATTTCAACTTAAAATAACATGTAGAACTTCAATTCATTGTAGAGAATTTTCACAAATTCATAGTGAGGCCTCTCAACAAAATTCAGATGTGGAGTGGAATAGACAATTCATTAGTTGGTTACAAAAGAAGGTGAGTAGAAATTAATTAATTTTCTTAAATCAAGTATGTAAATATTGTTTTCTAAAAGGGTATTTGATGTTGTTAGGTTGCAGAGTTGTACAAACATGATGATAGTAAGAGAATTGCAGATTTGCTATCGTTATCACGTGGTCCTCTACCATATGTGACAAGATTCAAAGGCCATATTGTAAATGGATATAGGTTTCATGTGCAAGAGTATGATAAATATTTGAAAACTTAGAATTGTGGGGTAGTTGTAGTAGGTGAGACCGGTGAAGAGCAAAAACCTATGAATTACTATGGTGAGTTAACCGAGGTTCTTGAATTACAATTTGTTGGGGAGAGAAGAGTGATTTTATTCCAATGTACATGGT
This sequence comes from Solanum verrucosum, assembly GCF_900185275.1. NCBI lineage: Eukaryota > Viridiplantae > Streptophyta > Magnoliopsida > Solanales > Solanaceae > Solanum > Solanum verrucosum. Next base: position 1,086,228 of record NW_026020426.1, read on the forward strand.
TCGATGTGTATGATCAGAAGAAGGGAGTTAAAATGGATGAATATGGCTTTGTAAGTGTTAATCGTCGGTGATGTTTGAAAATAAATGAGCCATTTGTATTAGCCAGCCAAGCATCACAAGTATTTTATGTTATCGATCATTCGAATAAAGGTTGGCATATAGTGAAAAATGTTCAACCTCGTGATTCTTTTATTATATTGGAAAAAAAGGATGATGACTTAGAAGAGTTAGATAACTCTACACAAATGAAAAGAAAAAAAACTCATTAAGGTTTGCAGCTTTATCATGCTTGCTTTTACTTTATTAATTTATTGTGGTAATGATTCTTATAGTATTTTCTGTGAAAATTTGTTTAATAATCTTGGTCTTTAATGTTACCTTGATTTTACTAAAGTTTTAATGGTTTATGCGAGGAACATGTGTTACATGTACATGTGTCTTTTTCTGAATGCGTTTTCAGTTAATTTTCATCTTATGAAAAACTTCCTTACCTATTTGATCTTTTGATTATTATTATTATTATTTTGTATTAGGTTGACATGAATCCCTCAAAAACTCTGAAGTATGAAATGGGACAAGCTTGAAAAATGTCACGACCCGATTTCTCAAGTCATGATGGCACCTACTATAACCCACCAGCAGGTAAGCCAACCCGTAACCCGGAACAACAAGTAATGGGTCTAAGGGTAGAAATTAAACAAGAGTAGGAAAATAACAATATAAACAGGCGAAAGCAACCCAAAACATACATACAAATAAAGATCCCTCCCAGAACCTGGAAATCACCAGTACAGAGCTACTACAAAATGAGTACAAGTCCCAAAACTGGACAACAGAGACTGGACTGTCTCGAAAGGAAGAAGACAAGTCTATATATACAGATGGAGACTGAAATAGTACAAAACGTCGTGTGCTCACCCCCGTCTCCAGATAAGTCTACTCCAAGCTCGATCAACGCTGGCTACTAGTGCTCGGACCTGCATCACAAAATAGATGCAGAGCGTAGCATGAGTACCAAAACAACAGGTACCCAGTAGGCATCATAGGCCGACTGAGCAAGATAAGCAAAAGTGAACTGAAATGAAAATAAAGGGTCACATCAAGTGCAAAGAGTAGTAAATGGGGGGTATGTACACGAGCGTATAGGCAACAAAGACAAGTAATCTAACTAACTCCGCCAGGCTCCCATAAACCCGACGGGTACGCTCGTGCACAATAAAAGAAACCACCTGCACGGACCCCCATAAGCCCGACAGATGCACCGGCAGTTGAAGTAAAATAATGGAGCTAGAAGGTCTATCACAATATTACCAATTTCTGGACTTTTAACTGAACCATTCCCAATCATATTCCAGGATCTCATTACGTCCCGGACTTTAATCGGAATCTCTCCAACCTCCAAAACCTCAACCTACAGATGAGAGTAATCAAGACTAAACTGAAGCTTTAGTGAGGAATTGGGAATACACCACGTGCAAGCTGGACCACGGACTCGAACCGGGTACTATAGCTAATGAGTCAACCTATATGGGCTGGACCACGGACTCGAACCGGGTGCTGTAGCCAAAGGTCGGGCACGGGTGGGCTGGACCACAGACTCTAACCGGGTACTGTAGCTAACAGAAAAGCAGGGCATTATGGATACAAGGTCATAAGCTGAGTTACCGACTATCAGACTCAAGTCTGCTATATCAGTCTACAAGGAGCTGACCGTCCGAAACGACGTCGGAAAAAGCTCTACTACCCAACGACATCCGAAATCTCGCAAGTCTATGGCAACACTAGTCTAAGCCTAGACTAAGGCCAAACATACTTCAAATCAATATTATCATATACACCACAAAATATGGATATTCAATAATATCAAGAGACATGCTGTCATAATCCAACACTTTCCCGAAATAAGGTCTAAGGCAGGAATTATAGAAATTTAGCATGCTCGACACCCGAACCCCTCCATACTCAAGCAAATCAATAAACAATTGCCTAAACATGCTCAATCTCACGAGAGAAAGCCATAGCCTACCTGAAAGCCGACCACGCGTGCTCCAACTCACGGTACCGGATCCTTTCCCCTCCGAACGGTCTCCAAATGCTTCCCCACTAACAAAAGGTTAATCACCTCGTCATTACGAATATATTGACACTAAAATTATATTTTTCGGAGATGGACCAAAAATCGGGTCTAAAACGGGATTGTGGGGCCCACAATTGGAATCTCAAAAACGAATCCGTGAAAACGTCCCAAATATCATACTAAACTAATACCCCAAAATTTAGCACAAACAGATGCTTAAAACACCGCAAATCAGCCACAACAATTAAAAGTAGCAACCCCTAGATCACCAATTTTTGGAAAAACGAGACCCTTCCAACCCAAACAGATTATACCACGACGATCCTTGCGAAAAAATCTACAAGTTAGCCTCAAGAATGACTCAAAACGGACCTAAGATGATCAAGATCTCACATTTCAAAATTCAACAACAATTCAATCCGGAAATCACCCTAGCAGTGGCTAAAATCGATTTCTTACCTCAAACGAAGCCTCCCCTTGCGTTTCTGAGAGCACCGCTAGATTTTCCCTCGAAATTCTCTTGAAGTTTGCCTTTTGAAGCACCTAATTTGGACTCAAAATGAAGGAGAAATCTTAAGTTGAAGTTGAAGGAAAAAAATGGACGAAATTCGTCCTAAATTCTGGAAATATCCAGATTTCCACTCCTCTGCCACGTGGCGTCGCGTGTCTCTGCCACGTCACCGCCGCGTCAAAATTCTACAACCCTTCAAACTTAAATTTTGATGTTTCGGACTCGTTCGGAGTCGGAAAAATACAAACCTTATATGGAATCTGATTGGAAACGATATTTCGGACTCAACAGTTAAGGCGGAATTTCCATTTGGAGATCGCTTCGATGAAAAGTGGGTCCCACACCCAGTATCGTTTGAGCCAGATTCCACAACTGCCATCTAAAGCCTCGGGAAGTGAACAAAGGGTCGTTTTAGACCAAAATCGATCTTCCGAAGCTAACCTAGCTGTCAGAATTTTCATTTGAGCACGACTTCCAAGAAGGTTGACCAAAGTCAACTTTTCAAGTTATAAAAATCTCCAAAACAGGGAAACGGGCCTAAAACCCAAACGAACGACCAGGCGACCGAACAGTCAGTGCCAGCAAGTCATAAATGACTTGGGGTCGCTACAGGAATGCTCTATACGAGGGAAAGAATTCTTTAATTTAAAAATGACCTGGAGGGTCATTACAATATCCACTACTAAAAGAACTTTCGTCCGCGAAAGAAAAGATCAAGAAGTACCTGAAGGCTCAAACAAGCCGGGAACTGCTCTCGCATCTCCTGCTCGGTCTCCCAGGTAGCCTCCTCGACTGGACGATGCCTCCAACGGACCTTAACAACAGGAATGGCTCTCGAGCGCAATCTCCTCACATCTCTGGCTAGAATGGCAACTGGCTCCTCTACAAATGTCAAACGATCATCCAACTCGACTGCATCATACTGGAGCACATGGGACTCATCAGGAACATACCGCCGCAGCATCGAAACATGAAACACTGGGTGGATGGCTGAAAATACTGGAGGTAGGGCCAACTCATAAGCAACCTCCCCAACTGTCCGGAGTATCTCTAAAGGTCCAATGTACCTGGGGCTAAGCTTGCCCCGCCTCCCAAACCTCATCACGCCCTTCATGGGCGACACACGGAGGAATACCCGTCACCAACAGAGAATCTCAAAGGTCGACGCCTCTGATCAGCATAACTCTGGTGCCTACTCTGAGCCGTCCTGAGCCTATCCTGAATCACCCTCACCTGATCCAGGGCCTCCTGAAGCAAATCTGTACCACGCGGCCTAGGCTCTGTAGACTCAAACCAACCAACTGGAGAGCGACAACGCCTACCATATAAGGCCTCGAATGGGGCCATCTGAATACTCTAGTGGTAGCTGTTGTTGTACGCAAACTCCGCCAAAGGCAAGAACTGGTCCCACTGACCTCCAAAATCCATAACACAGGCCCGCAACATATCCTCAAGGACCTGAATAGTACGCTCTGACTGACCATCCGTCTGTGGGTGAAATGCTGTGCTAAGGTGGACACGGGTTCCCAACTCCTCTTGAAAAGCCTCCAAAAGCTGGAAGTGAACTGTGAACCCCGATCTGAATAATAGAAACAGGCACACCATGAAGACGAACTACCTCCGAATATAGATACGAGCCAACCTCTCGGCACTGAAGGTAGTATGAACAGGAAGGAAGTGTGCTGACTAGGTCAATCGATCCACGATGACCCAAATGCTGTCAAACCTCTAGAAGTCTGAGGCAACCCACAACGAAGTCCATAGTGATACGCTCCCACTTCCACTCCGGAATGGGTAATCTCTGGAACTCCCACCAGGCCTCAAATGCTCGCCTTTACCTGCTGCAGCACAAGCAACGGGAAACAAAGTCAACAATATCTCTCCTCATGCCACTCCACCAGTAATGCTGCCTCAATCACGATACATCTTCGCTGTGCCCGGATGGATAGAGTATCTAGACTCATGGGCCTCAGAAAGTATCAACTGTATCAAATCTCCAACTCTTGGAACACAGATGCGGCCGGCAATTTCAACACTCTATCAAGATCTAAGGTAGCCTGACCACCATCACCCGCTAACACTCGATCTCTAAGGGCCACCAAAGTATCATCCTCAAATGGCAACCACGGATCCTATCAAGCAAAGAAGACTGAACTCCCATAAAGGCCAAGACGCGTCTAGAATCTGAGATATCCAACCGAACTATGCTATTAGCTAAGGACTGAATGTCCAAAGCTAAGGGTCGCTCCTCAACAGATAAGAAGGCTAGACTACCCATACTCACTGCCTTCCGGCTCAAGGCGTCTGCTACCACATTCGCCTTGCCCGGATGATAGAGAATAGAGAGGTCGTAGTCCTTCAGGAGCTCAATCCAACGACGCTGCCTCGAATTAAGGTCCCTCTGGCTCATGATGTACTGAAGACTCCTGTGATCAGTATAGATCTCGCATCGAACTCCATACAGGTAATGCCTCCAAATCTTAAGCGCAAAAACCACCGCCGCCAACTCTAAGTCATGAGTGGGGTAGTTGCGCTCGTCCGACTTAAGCTGCCTCGACGCATAAGCAATAACGCGGCCCTGCTGCATCAGTACACAACCCAAACCAATGCCGGATGCGTCACAATAAACAGTAACCCTCGCCCTCAACTGGAAGAGTCAATATAGGAGCGGTGGTAAGCAACTCCTTAAGCCTCAGAAAGCTCCTCTCACACTCCTCCGACCACACAAACGGAACATCCTGGCGAGTCAACCGAGTCAAAGGCGCTGCTATAGTAGAAAATCCCTCAACAAAACGCCTATAGTAGCCTGTCAATCCGACGAAGCTACGAATCTCAGTCACAGAGGTGGGCCTGTGCTAATCACGAATAGCCTCAATCTTCGTCGGATCAACCCTAATACCCTCCTTGGACACCACGTGCCCCAAGAAGACTACAGACTCAAGCCAAAACTCGCACTTTGAAACTTGGCATAAAGCCGCTGATCTCTCAAAGTCTGGAGCACTATCCTCAAATGCTGCTCATGCTCACTCCGGCTCCGCGAGTATACCAGTATGTCATAAATGAAGACAATGACAAATAAATCAAGGTATGGCCTGAACACACATGTCATCAAGTCCATGAAGGCGGCAGGGGCGTTAGTCAACCCAAAGACATCACAAGGAACTCATAGTGGCCATAACGAGTCCTAAATGCGGTCTTAGGGATGTCCGCTGCCCTAATCCTCAGCTGATGGTACCGGACCTCAAATCAATCTTAGAAAAACCATGGCGGCACCCTGAAGCTGATCAAACAAATCATCAATACGAGGCATGGGGTAACGGTTCTTCACCGTCACCTTGTTCAGCTGCCTGTAGTCAATACACAATCGCATAGTACCGTCCTTCTTCTTTACGAAGAGGACTGGGGCACCCCAAGGCGATACACTAGGACGAATGAATCCCTTATCTAAAAGATCCTGAATCTGAACACTGAGCTCCTTGAGCTCTACGGGGCCATACGGTACGGGGTATAGAAATGGCTTAGTCCTGGCTCTACTCAATAGAAAAGTCAATGTCACGATCAGGAGGGAGACCAGGAGATCAGAGGAAACACATCTGTAAATCTCGAACAATAGGTACTGATCAACCGGTAGGAACCTCCCTACTACATCCTACATAAGCTAAATAAGCAAACACCGCTAGCCATCAACCTCTGGCACGAATAAAAGATATCACCCCAACTGGGTGCGACTACAGAGCCCTGCCACACCACTGGGGAATACCAGGAATGGCTAAGTAACGGTCTTAGGTAAGCAATCCAAGACCGCATAGGGGGATAACCAATCCATACCCAAATCAAATCAAAATCCACCATATCAAGCAAAATAAGAGCACCCTAGTATCTCGCCTCTGAATAGTAACAACAGGATCTAAATACCTGATCCACTACTAAAGATCACCTACGGGGGTGAACACGCAACGGCTCAACCAATAGCTCTGGATCATACTCAATCGAGGAGGCAATAAACAGATATATAGAAAAGTAGAGCCTGGATCAAATAAGCAAGGCGGGCTGATGGCATAATAACACTGTACCTGTGATCACATCGTCCGAGGTCTCAGCATCTGCTCTAGCTGGAGCTGCATAAAAGTGGGCCTGGACTCCCCTACCCTGTGCATCGGCTCTGCCCCCTAATCTGCCTCCTCGGGGACCACCCCGTATACCCTGGTGACCACCCCTACGGTCCTGTCCCTGGCCTCTGCCTCTAGCTGGAGGTGCTGGCGATGCCTAACTGCCTGTGGAGCGGGTAAGGCTAACCTGCGATGGGGACACTCGCGGGCCCAATGATCTAACTCCCCACACTCATAACACCCCTGGGACTGTCGACTGAGAGCTGGAGGTCGGCTACCCCGGCCAGAAGAACCCATCTGTGAACTATCTCGGCCTCGACTAGGACCGGCATAAAACCAATATGGTGGTGCTGATCACCCTCCGATGCCTGGAGAGAAGCCTGGAAGGGGCTACTAGACTGACCCGACTGAAACCTCTGCTGAGATCTATCATAAGACTCTCGGGGTCTGAAACGGCGCCTATCATGGCTATCCTCCTGTCTAGCTCTCTTGCCGCTGCCCCCTTGGGCCTCGCGACGGAGCTGCTCGATAGTGCGGGCATGGTCCACTACATCCAGAAATGAGCGGCCCGCTGAGACTAAAGATTGAGTCTCAATCCGCAACTGTAGTCTCAACCCCGAACAAAACAACGAACCCTCTCCTCCTCAGTAGGTAATATCATGGCGGCATGCCTGGAGAGCTCGTGGAATCGGGCCTCATACTCTGATACTGTCATGGAGCCCTGCTCTAACCGAGCAAACTGATCTCTGAGCTGATCTTGATGCTCCTGGGAATAAATCGGGCCAAGAAGGCCTCTGAAAACTCAGTCCATGTGACCGGTGGAGACCCAGCTGGCCTGGTCTCTAAGTATGTACGCCACCACTGCCTGGCGGGACCGTCTAACTGGTAAGCGGTGAAGTCTGCTCCTCTCGACTCCACTAAACCCAAAGTCTGTAGCCGCTCGCGGCAAGTAACTAGAAACTCGTGGGCATCCTCCCCCACTGCCCCAGAAAACCTCGGCGGTGATAGTCTAAGGAACACCCCGAGCATCTTCTGCTCCCGTAGTGGCATGACGCCCTCCAAATCGTCAGGCTGAACAACCGGTGCCGCTAGCTGCTGAACAACTGGTACCGCTGGTGTAGGCTGCCCTGCGGTACTGGAACGGCTGGAGCTGGGGCCTGCTGCATACCCCAATGGCAGCTAGTATCTGTACGAGCATCGCCTGTATATCTGGAGCTGCCACAGGCTCGGGCGGTGGCTGGGCTGTCCCGGGCCCATCGGCTGCTGCTGTGCTGGAGCTGCTGGTGGCTCTATCACCGGCTCCGAGTTTGCTCTCGGTCCTGGGCTGGTGCTGTAACTCTGGCACGACCTCGAGGTCGGCCTCTACCCCTAGCTGGGGCCCTACCACGCGTGCGAGCCATCCCTATAAAAGAGTGGTACAAGTAAGATTTCAGAAACCGATAAGACACACAATGCACGACAGTGATACAAAAGCAACACGTTCCTAAAGACATCCTGTAGCCTCCCGAAGATAAGTAACGGACGTCTCCGTACCGATCTGCAGGACTCTACTAGACGTTAGCTCTGTACAAGTGAGACCGACGAACCTGGGGCTCTGATACCAATTTGTCACGACCCGATTTCTCAAGTCATGATGGCACCTACTATAACCACCAGCAGGTAAGCCAACCCGTAACCCGGAACAACAAGTAATGGGTCTGAGGGTAGAAATTAAACAAGAGTAGGAAAATAACAATATAAACAGGCGAAGCAACCCAAAACATATATACAAATAAAGATCCCTCCCAGAACCTGGAAGTCACTAGTACAGAGCTACTACAAAATGAGTACAAGTCCCAAAACTGGACAACAGAGACTGGACTGTCTCGAAAGGAAGAAGACAAGTCTATATATACAGATGGAGACTGAAATAGTACAAAACGCCGTGTGCTCACCCCCGTCTCCAGATAAGTCTACTCCAAGCTCGATCAACGCTGGCTACTAGTGCTCGGACCTGCATCACAAAATAGATGCAGAGCGTAGCATGAGTACCAAAACAACAGGTACCCAGTAGGCATCATCGGCCGACTGAGCAAGATAAGCAAAAGTGAACTGAAATGCAAATAAAGGGTCACATCAAGTGCAAAGAGTAGTAAATGGGGGGTATGTACACGAGCGTACAGGCAACAAAGACAAGTAATCTAACTAACTCCGCCGGGCTCCCATAAACCCGACGGGTACGCTCGTGCACAATAAAAGAAACCACCTGCACGGACCCCCATAAGCCCGGCAGATGCACCGGCAGTTGAAGTAAAATAATGGAGCTAGAAGGTCTATCACAATATTACCAATTTCCGGACTTTTAACTGAACCATTCCCAATTATATTCCAAGATCTCATTACGTCCCGGACTTTAATCGGAATCTCTCCAACCTCCAAAACCTCAACCTACAGATGAGAGTAATCAAGACTAAACTGAAGCTTTAGTGAGGAATTGGGAATACACCACGTGCAAGCTGGACCACGGACTCGAACCGGGTACTATAGCTAATGAGTCAACCTATATGGGCTGGACCACGGACTCGAACCGGGTGCTGTAGCCAAAGGTCGGGCACGGGTGGGCTGGACCACGGACTCGAACCGGGTACTGTAGCCAAAACCAGATCACAGGTAAGCTGGACCACGGACTCTAACCGGGTACTGTAGCTAATAGAAAAGCAGGGCATTATGGATACAAGGTCATAAGCTGAGTTACCGACTATCAGACTCAAGTCTGCTATATCAGTCTACAAGGAGCTGACCGTCCGAAACGACGTCGGAAAAAGTTCTACTACCCAACGACATCCGAAATCTCGCAAGTCTATGGCAACACTAGTCTAAGCCTAGACTAAGGCCAAACATACTTCAAATCAATATTATCATATACACCACAAGATATGGATATTCAATAATATCAAGAGACATGCTGTCATAATCCAACACTTTCCCGAAATAAGGTCTAAGGCAGGAATTATAGAAATTTAGCATGCTCGACACCCGAACCCCTCCATACTCAAGCAAATCAATAAACAAATGCCTAAACATGCTCAATCTCACGAGAGAAAGCCATAGCCTACCTGAAAGCCGACCACGCGTGCTCCAACTCACGGTACCGGATCTTTTCCCCTCCGAACGGTCTCCAAATGCTTCCCCACTAACAAAAGGTTAATCACCTCGTCATTACGAATATATTGACACTAAAATTATATTTTTCGGAGACGGACCCAAAATCGGGTCTAAAACGGGATTGTGGGGCCCACAATTAGAATCTCAAAATCGAATCCGTGGAAACGTCCCAAATACCTTACTAAACTAATACCCCAAAATTTTAGCACAAACAGATGCTAAAACACCGCAAATCAGCCACAACAATTAAAATGGACAGCCCCTTGATCACCATTTTTGGAAAAACGAGACCCTTTCAACCCAAACAGATTATACCACGACGATCCTTGCGAAAAACTCTACAAGTTAGCCTCAAGAATGACTCAAAACGGACTTAAGATGATCAAGATCTCACATTTCAAAATTCAACAACAATTCAATCCGGAAATCACCCTGCAGTGGCTAAAATTGATTCCTTACCTCAAACGAAGCCTCCCCTCGCGTTTCTGAGATCACCGCTAGATTCCCCTCGAAATTCTCTTGAAGTTTGCCTTTTGAATCACTTAATTTGGACTCAAAATGAAGGAGCAATCTTAAGTTGAAGTTGAGGAAAAAAATGGACGAATTCGTCCTAAATTCTGGAAATTTCCAGATTTCCACTCCGCTGCCACGTGGCGTCCGTGGCTCTGCCACGTCACCGCCGCGTCAAAATTTACAACCCTTCAAACTTAAATTTCGATGTTTCGGACTCGTTCGGAGTCGGAAAAATACAAACCTTATATGGAATCTGATTGGAAATGATATTTCGGACTCAACGGTGAAGGCGGAATTTCCATTTGGAGCTCGCTTCGATGAAAAGTGGGTCCCACACCCAGTATCATTTTGAACCAGATTCCACAATTGCCATCTAAAGCCTCGGGAAGTGAACAAAGGGTCGTTCTAGACCAAAATCGATCTTCCGAAGCTAACCTAGCTTCAGAATTTTCATCTGAGCACGTCTTCCAAAAGGTTGACCAAAGTCAACTTTTCAAGTTATAAAAATCTCCAAAACAGGGAAACGGGCCTAAAACCCAAACGAACGACCAGGCGACCGAACAGTCAGTGCCAGCAAGTCATAAATGACTTGGGGTCGCTACAGGAATGCTCTATACGAGGGAAAGAATTCTTTAATTTAAAAATGACCTGGAGGGTCATTACAATATCCACTACTAAAAGAACTTTCGTCCGCGAAAGTAAGAGTCAAGAAGTACCTGAATGCTCAAATAAGCCGGGAACTGTGCCCGCATCTCATGCTCGATCTCCCAGGTAGCCTCCTCACTGGACGATGTCTCCAACGGACCTTAACAACAGGAATGGCTCTCGAGCGCAATCTCCTCACATCTCTGGCTAGAATGGCAACTGGCTCCTCTACAAATGTCAAACGATCATCCAACTCGACTGCATCATACTGGAGCACATGAGACTCATCAGGAACATACCGCCGCAACATCGAGACATGAAAAACGGGTGGATGGCTGAAAATGCTGGAGGTAGGGCCAACTCATAAGCAACCTCCCCAACTGTCCGGAGTATCTCAAATGGCCAATGTACCTGGGGCTAAGCTTGCCCCGCCTCCCAAACCTCATCACGCCCTTCATGGGCGACACACGGAGGAATACCCGATCACCAACAGAGAATCTCAAAGGCCGGCGCCTCCGATCCGCATAACTCTGGTGCCTACTCTGAGCCGTCCTGAGCCTATCCTGAATCACCCTCACTGATCCAGGGCCTCCTGAAGCAAATCTGTACCACGCGGCCTAGGCTCTGTAGACTCAAACCAACCAACTGGAGAGCGACAACGCCTACCATATAAGGCCTCGAATGGGGCCATCTGAATACTCGAGTGGTAGCTGTTGTTATACGCAAACTCTGCCAAAGGCAAGTACTGGTCCCACTGACCCCCAAAATCCATAACACAGCCCGCAACATGTCCTCAAGAACCTGAATCGTCGCTCCGACTGACCATCAGTCTGCGGGTGGAAAGCTGTGCTAAGGTCACACGGGTACCCAACTCATCCTGGAAGGTCCTCCAGAAGCTAGATGTGAACTGTGGCCCCGATCTGAGATATGGAAACAGGCACACCATGAAGACGAACCACCTCCGAATGTAGATACGGCAACCTCTCAGCACTGTAGGAAGTATGGACAGGAATGAAGTGTGCTGACTTGGTCAATCGATCCACGATGACCCAAATACTATCAAACCACGGAAGTGCGAGGTAATCCTACAACGAAGTCCATAGTGATACGCTCCCACTTCCACTCCGGAATGGGTAATCTCTGGAACCCCACAGCCTCAAATGCCCTTACCTGCTGGCAGCACAGCACGGACAAGTCACAATCTTCCTCATCCACCAGTAATGCTGCCTCAGATCACGATACATCTTCGCTGTGCCCGGATGGATAGAGTATCTAGACTCATGGCCTCAGAAAGTATCAACTGTATCAAATCCCAACTCTGGAACACAGATGCGGCCGCGAATTTCAACACTCCATCAGGATCTAAGGTAGCCTGACCACCATCACCCGCTAACACTCGATCTCTAAGGGCCACCAAAGTATCATCCTCAAACTGGCAACCACGGATCCTATCAAGCAAAGAAGACTGAACTCCCATAAAGGCCAAGACGCGTCTAGAATCTGAGATATCCAACCGAACCATGCTATTAGCTAAGGACTGAATGTCCAAAGCTAAGGGTCGCTCCTCAACAGATAAGAAGGCTAGACTACCCATACTCACTGCCTTCCGGCTCAAGGCGTCCGCTACCACATTCGCCTTGCCCGGATGATAGAGAATAGAGAGGTCGTAGTCCTTCAGGAGCTCAATCCAACGACGCTTCCTCGAATTAAGGTCCCTCTGGCTCATGATGTACTGAAGACTCCTGTGATCAGTATAGATCTCGCATCGAACTCCATACAGGTAATGCCTCCAAATCTTAAGCGCAAAAACCACGCCGCCAACTCTAAGTCATGAGTGGGGTAGTTGCGCTCGTGCGACTTAAGCTGCCTCGACGCATAAGCAATAACGCGGCCCTGCTGCATCAGTACACAACCCAAACCAATGCCGGATGCGTCACAATAAACCGTAAACCCTCGCCCTCAACTGGAAGAGTCAATATAGGAGCGGTGGTAACAACTCCTTAAGCCTCAAAAGCTCCTCTCACACTCCTCCGACCAAACAAAGGAACATCCTGGCGAGTCAACCGAGTCAAAGGCGCTGCTATAGTAGAAAATCCTCAACAAAACGCCTATAGTAGCCTGCCAATCCGACGAAGCTACGAATCTCAGTCACAGAGGTGGGCCTGTGCCAATCACGAATAGCCTCAATCTTCGTCGGATCAACCCTAATACCCTCCTTGGACACCACGTGCCCCAAGAAGGCTACAGACTCAAGCCAAAACTCGCACTTTGAGAACTTGGCATAAAGCCGCTGATCTCTCAAAGTCTGGAGCACTATCCTCAAATGTTGCTCATGCTCACTCCGGCTCCGCGAGTATACCAGTATGTCATCAATGAAGACAATGACAAATAAATCAAGGTATGGCCTGAACACACGTGTCATCAAGTCCATGAAGGCGGCAGGGGCATTAGTCAACCCAAAGACATCACAAGAACTCATAATGGCCATAACGAGTCCTAAATGCGGTCTTAGGGACGTCCGCTGCCCTAATCCTCACTGTGGTACCGGACTTAAATCAATCTTAGAAAAACCGGCACCCTGAAGCTGATCAAACAAATCATCAATACGAGGCATGGGGTAACGGTTCTTCACCGTCACCTTGTTCAGCTGCCTGTAGTCAATACACAATCGCATAGTACCGTCCTTCTTCTTTACGAAGAGGACTGGGGCACCCCAAGGCGATACACTAGGCCGAATGAATCCCTTATCTAAGAGATCCTGAATCTGAACACTGAGCTCCTTGAGCTCTACGGGGCCATACGGTACGGTGGTATAAAATGGCTTAGTGCCCGGCTCTACTTCAATAGAAAAGTCAATGTCACGATCAGGAGGGAGACCAGGCAGATCGAGGAAACACATCTGTAAACTCTCGAACAATAGGTACTGAATCAACGGTAGGACCTCCCTACTAACATCTCTAACATAAGCTAAATAAGCAAACACCGCTAGCCATCAACCTCTGGCCGAACAAAAGATATACCCCAACTGGCGTGCGACTACAAGAGCCCTGCCACACCGCTGGGGAATACCAGGCATGGCTAAGTAACGGTCTTAGCGTAGCAATCCAAGACGCATGGTGGGAGATAACCAATCCATACCCAAAATCAAATCAAAATCCACCATATCAAGCAAAATAAGATCAACCCTAGTGTCTCGCCTCTGAATAGTCACCACACAGGATCTAAATACCTGATCCACTACTAAAGATCACCTACCGGGGTTGAAACACGCAACGGCTCAACCAATAGCTCTGGATCATACTCAATCGAGGAGGCACAATAAACAGATATATACGAATAAGTAGAGCCTGGATCAAATAAGGCAAGGCGGGCTGATGGCATAATAACACTGTACCTGTGATCACATCGTCCGAGGTCTCAGCATCTGCTCTAGCTGGAGCTGCATAAAAGTGGGCCTGGACTCCCCTACCCTGTGCATCGGCTCTGCCCCTAATCTGCCTCCTCGGGGACCACCCGTATACCCTGGTGACCACCCCTACGGTCCTGTCCCTGGCCTCTGCCTCTAGCTGGAGGTGCTGGCGATGCCTAGCTGCCTGTGGAGCGGGTAAGGCTAACCTGCGATGGGGACACTCGCGGGCCCAATGATCTAACTCCCCACACTCATAACACCCCTGGGACTGTCGACTGAGAGCTGGAGGTCGGCTACCCCGGCCAGAAGAACCCATCTGTGAACTATCTCGGCCCGACTAGGACCGGCACTAAAACCAATATGGCGGTGCTGATCACCCTCCGATGCCTGGAGAGAAGCCTGGAAGGGGCTACTAGACTGACCCGACTGAAACCTCTGCTGAGATCTATCATAAGACTCTCGGGGTCTGAAACGGCGCCTATCATGGCTATCCTCCTGTCTAGCTCTCTTGCCGCTGCCCCCTTGGGCCTCGCGACGGAGCTGCTCGATAGTGCGGGCATGGTCCACTACATCCAGAAATGAGCGGCCCGCTGAGACTAAAGACTGAGTCTCAATCCGCAACTGTAGTCTCAAACCCCGAACAAAACAACGAACCCTCTCCTCCTCAGTAGGTAATATCATGGCGGCATGCCTGGAGAGCTCGTGGAATCGGGCCTCATACTCTGATACTGTCATGGAGCCCTGCTCTAACCGAGCAAACTGATCTCTGATGCTCCTGGGAATAAATCGGCCAAGAAGGCCTCTGAAAACTCAGTCCATGTGACCGGTGGAGACCCAGCTGGCCTGGTCTCTAAGTATGTACGCCACCACTGCCTGGCGGGACCGTCTAACTGGTAAGCGGTGAAGTCTGCTCCTCTCGACTCACTAAACCCAAAGTCTGTAGCCGCTCGCGCAAGTAACTAGAAACTCGTGGGCATCCTCCCCACTGCCCAGAAAACCTCGGCGGTGATAGTCTAAGGAACACCCCGAGCATCTTCTGCTCCCGTAGTGGCATGACGCCCTCCAAATCGTCAGGCTGAACAACCGGTGCCGCTAGCTGCTGAACAACCGGTACCCTGGTGTAGGCTGCCCTGCGGTACTGGAACGGCTGAGCTGGGGCCTGCTGCATACCCCAATGGCAGCTAGTATCTGTACGAGCATCGCCTGTATATCTGGAGCTGCCACAGGCTCGGGCGGTGGCTGGGCTGTCCCGGGCCCATCGGCTGCTGCTGTGTGGAGCTGCTGGTGGCTCTATCACCGGCTCCAGAGTTTGCTCTCGGTCCTGGGCTGGTGCTGTAGCTCTGGCACGACCTCGAGGTCGCCTCTACCCCTAGCTGGGGCCCTACCACGCGTGCGAGCCATCCCTATAAAAGAGTGGTACAAGTAAGATTTCAGAAACCGATAAGACACACAATGCACGACAGTGATACAAAAGCACACGTTCCTAAAAGACATCCTGTAGCTCCCGAAGATAAGTAACGGACGTCTCCGTACCGATCTGCAGGACTCTACTAGACGTTAGCTCTGTACAAGTGAGACCGACGAACCTGGGCTCTGATACCAATTTGTCACGACCCGATTTATCAAGTCATGATGGCACCTACTATAACCCACCAGCAGGTAAGCCAACCCGTAACCCGGAACAACAAGTAATGGGTCTGAGGGTAGAAATTAAACAAGAGTAGGCAAATAACAATATAAACAGGCGGAAGCAACCAAAAACATATATACAAATAAAGATCCCTCCCAGAACCTGGAAGTCACAGTACAGAGCTACTACAAAATGAGTACAAGTCCAAAACGGACAACAGAGACTGGACTGTCTCGAAAGGAAAAGACAAGTCTATATATACAGATGGAGACTGAAATAGTACAAAACGCCGTGTGCTCACCCCCGTCTCCGGATAAGTCTACTCCAAGCTCGATCAACGCTGGCTACTAGTGCTCGGACCTGCATCACAAAATAGATGCAGAGCGTAGCATGAGTACCAAAACAACAGGTACCCAGTAGGCATCATAGGCCGACTGAGCAAGATAAGCAAAAGTGAACTGAAAATGCAAAAATAAAGGTCACATCAAAAGTTGCAA
>NW_026020426.1:1102862-1191809 GCF_900185275.1 Solanum verrucosum
ACTCCATACAGGTAATGCCTCCAAATCTTAAGCGCAAAAACCACCGCCGCCAACTCTAAGTCATGAGTGGGGTAGTTGCGCTCGTCCGACTTAAGCTGCCTCGACGCATAAGCAATAACGCGGCCCTGCTGCATCAGTACACAACCCAAACCAATGCCGGATGCGTCACAATAAACAGTAAACCCCTCGCCCTCAACTGGAAGAGTCCAATATAGGAGCGGTGGTAAGCAACTCCTTAAGCCTCAGAAAGCTCCTCTCACACTCCTCCGACCACACAAACGGAACATCCTGGCGAGTCAACCGAGTCAAAGGCGCTGCTATAGTAGAAAATCCCTCAACAAAACGCCTATAGTAGCCTGTCAATCCGACGAAGCTACGAATCTCAGTCACAGAGGTGGGCCTGTGCTAATCACGAATAGCCTCAATCTTCGTCGGATCAACCCTAATACCCTCCTTGGACACCACGTGCCCCAAGAAGACTACAGACTCAAGCCAAAACTCGCACTTTGAAAACTTGGCATAAAGCCGCTGATCTCTCAAAGTCTGGAGCACTATCCTCAAATGCTGCTCATGCCACTCCGGCTCCGCGAGTATACCAGTATGTCATAAATGAAGACAATGACAAATAAATCAAGGTATTGGCCTGAACACACATGTCATCAAGTCCATGAAGGCGGCAGGGGCGTTAGTCAACCCAAAAGACATCACAAGGAACTCATAGTGACCATAACGAGTCCTAAATGCGGTCTTAGGGATGTCCGCTGCCCTAATCCTCAGCTGATGGTACCCGGACCTCAAATCAATCTTAGAAAACATGGCGGCACCCTGAAGCTGATCAAACAAATCATCAATACGAGGCATGGGGTAACGGTTCTTCACCGTCACCTTGTTCAGCTGCCTGTAGTCAATACACAATCGCATAGTACCGTCCTTCTTCTTTACGAAGAGGACTGGGGCACCCCAAGGCGATACACTAGGACGAATGAATCCCTTATCTAAAAGATCCTGAATCTGAACACTGAGCTCCTTGAGCTCTACGGGGGCCATACGGTACGGTGGTATAGAAATGGGCTTAGTGCCCGGCTCTACTTCAATAGAAAAGTCAATGTCACGATCAGGAGGGAGACCAGGCAGATCAGCAGGAAAACACATCTGTAAACTCTCGAACAATAGGTACTGAATCAACGGTAGGACCCTCCCTACTAACATCTCTAACATAAGCTAAATAAGCCAAACACCCGTAGCCATCAACCTCTGGGCCCGAACAAAAGATATCACCCCAACTGGCGTGCGACTACAAGAGCCTTGCCACACCACTGGTGGAATACCAGGCATGGCTAAAGTAACGGTCTTAGCGTAGCAATCCAAGACCGCATGGTGGGGAGATAACCAATCCATACCCAAAATCAAATCAAAATCCACCATATCAAGCAAAATAAGAGCAACCCTAGTATCTCGCCTCTGAATAGTCACCACACAGGATCTAAATACCTGATCCACTACTAAAGAATCACCTACTGGGGTTGAAACACGCAACGGCTCAACCAATAGCTCTGGGATCATACTCAATCGAGGAGCACAATAAACAGATATATAGGAATAAGTAGAGCCTGGATCAAATAAGGCGGATGCGGGCTGATGGCATAATAACACTGTACCTGTGATCACATCGTCCGAGGTCTCAGCATCTGCTCTAGCTGGAGCTGCATAAAAGTGGGTCTGGACTCCCCTACCCTGTGCATCGGCTCTGCCCCCTAATCTGCCTCCTCGGGGACCACCCGTATACCCTGGTGACCACCTCTACGGTCCTGTCCCTGGCCTCTGCCTCTAGCTGGAGGTGCTGGCGCATGCCTAGCTGCCTGTGGAGCGGGTAAGGCTAACCTGCGAT
Source organism: Solanum verrucosum (assembly GCF_900185275.1). Taxonomy (NCBI): domain Eukaryota; kingdom Viridiplantae; phylum Streptophyta; class Magnoliopsida; order Solanales; family Solanaceae; genus Solanum; species Solanum verrucosum. Next base: position 1,104,751 of record NW_026020426.1, read on the forward strand.
GGGGACACTCGCGGACCCAATGATCTAACTCCCCACACTCATAACACCCCTGGGACTGTCGACTGAGAGCTGGAGGTCGGCTACCCCGGCCAGAAGAACCCATCTGTGAACTATCTCGGCCTCGACTAGGACCGGCAGTAAAACCAATATGGTGGTGCTGATCACCCTCTGATGCCTGGAGAGAAGCCTGGAAGGGCTACTAGACTGACCCGACTGAAACCTCTGCTGAGATCTATCATAAGACTCTCGGGGTCTGAAACGGCGCCTATCATAGCTATCCTCCTGTCTAGCTCTCTTGCCGCTGCCCCCTTGGGCCTCGCGACGGAGCTGCTCGATAGTGCGGGCATGGTCCACTACATCCAGAAATGAGCGGCCCGCTGAGACTAAAGATTGAGTCTCAATCCGCAACTGTAGTCTCAAACCCCGAACAAAACAACGAACCCTCTCCTCCTTAGTAGGTAATATCATGGCGGCATGCCTGGAGAGCTCGTGGAATCGGGCCTCATACTCTGATACTGTCATGGAGCCTTGCTCTAACCGAGCAAACTGATCTCTGAGCTGATCTTTGATGCTCCTGGGAATAAATCGGGCCAAGAAGGCCTCTGAAAACTCAGTCCATGTGACCGGTGGAGACCCAGCTGGCCTGGTCTCTAAGTATGTACGCCACCACTGCCTGGCGGGACCGTCTAACTGGTAAGCGGTGAACTCTGCTCCTCTCGACTCCACTAAACCCAAAGTCTGTAGCCGCTCGCGGCAAGTAACTAGAAACTCGTGGGCATCCTCCCCCACTGCCCCAGAAAACCTCGGCGGTGATAGTCTAAGGAACACCCCGAGCATCTTCTGCTCCCGCAGTGGCATGACGCCCTCCAAATCGTCAAGCTGAACAACCGGTGCCGCTAGCTGCTGAACAACTGGTACCGTTGGTGTAGGTTGGCCCTGCGGTACTGGAACGGCTGGAGCTGGGGCCTGCTGCATACCCCCAATGGCAGCTAGTATCTGTACGAGCATCGCCTGTATATCTGGAGCTGCCACAGGCTCGGGCGGTGGCTGGGCTGGTCCAGGGCCCATCGGCTGCTGCTGTGCTGGAGCTGCTGGTGGCTCTATCACCGGCTCCGGAGTTTGCTCTCGGTCCTGGGCTGGTGCTGTAACTCTGGCACGATCTCGAGGTCGACCTCTACCCCTAGCTGGGCCCTACCACGCGTGCGATCCATCCCTATAAAAGAGTGGTACAAGTAAGATTTTCAGAAACCGATAAGACACACAATGCACGACAGTGATACAAAAGCGACACGTTCCTAAAGACATCCTGTAGCCTCCCGAAGATAAGTAACGGACGTCTCCGTACCGATCTGCAGGACTCTACCAGACATTAGCTCTGTACAAGTGAGACCGACGAACCTGGGGCTCTGATACCAATTTGTCACGACCCGATTTCTCAAGTCATGATGGCACCTACTATAAACCACCAGCAGGTAAGCCAACCCGTAACCCGGAACAACAAGTAATGGGTCTAAGGGTAGAAATTAAACAAGAGTAGGAAAATAACAATATAAACAGGCGAAAGCAACCCAAAACATATATACAAATAAAGATCCCTCCCAGAACCTGGAAGTCACCAGTACAGAGCTACTACAAAATGAGTACAAGTCCCAAAACTGGACAACAGAGACTGGACTGTCTCAAAAGGAAGAAGACAAGTCTATATATACAGATGGAGACTGAAATAGTACAAAACGCCGTGTGCTCACCCCCGTCTCCAGATAAGTCTACTCCAAGCTCGATCAACGCTGGCTACTAGTGCTCGGACCTGCATCACAAAATAGATGCAGAGCGTAGCATGAGTACCAAAACAACAGGTACCCAGTAGGCATCATAGGCCGACTAAGCAAGATAAGCAAAAGTGAACTGAAATGCAAATAAAGGGTCACATCAAGTGCAAAGAGTAGTAAATGGGGGGTATGTACACGAGCGTATAGGCAACAAAGACAAGTAATCTAACTAACTCCGCCAGGCTCCCATAAACCCGACGGGTACGCTCGTGCACAATAAAAGAAACCACCTGCACGGACCCCCATAAGCCCGACAGATGCACCGGCAGTTGAAGTAAAATAATGGAGCTAGAAGGTCTATCACAATATTACCAATTTCTGGACTTTTAACTGAACCATTCCCAATCATATTCCAGGATCTCATTACGTCCCGGACTTTAATCGGAATCTCTCCAACCTCCAAAACCTCAACCTACAGATGAGAGTAATCAAGACTAAACTGAAGCTTTAGTGAGGAATTGGGAATACACCACGTGCAAGCTGGACCACGGACTCGAACCGGGTACTATAGCTAATGAGTCAACCTATATGGGCTGGACCACGGACTCGAACCGGGTGCTGTAGCCAAAGGTCGGGCACGGGTGGGCTGGACCACAGACTCTAACCGGGTACTGTAGCTAACAGAAAAGCAGGGCATTATGGATACAAGGTCATAAGCTGAGTTACCGACTATCAGACTCAAGTCTGCTATATCAGTCTACAAGGAGCTGACCGTCCGAAACGACGTCGGAAAAAGCTCTACTACCCAACGACATCCGAAATCTCGCAAGTCTATGGCAACACTAGTCTAAGCCTAGACTAAGGCCAAACATACTTCAAATCAATATTATCATATACACCACAAAATATGGATATTCAATAATATCAAGAGACATGCTGTCATAATCCAACACTTTCCCGAAATAAGGTCTAAGGCAGGAATTATAGAAATTTAGCATGCTCGACACCCGAACCCCTCCATACTCAAGCAAATCAATAAACAATTGCCTAAACATGCTCAATCTCACGAGAGAAAGCCATAGCCTACCTGAAAGCCGACCACGCGTGCTCCAACTCACGGTACCGGATCCTTTCCCCTCCAAACGGTCTCCAAATGCTTCCCCACTAACAAAAGGTTAATCACCTCGTCATTACGAATATATTGACACTAAAATTATATTTTTCGGAGATGGACCAAAAATCGGGTCTAAAACGGGATTGTGGGGCCCACAATTGGAATCTCAAAAACGAATCCGTGAAAACGTCCCAAATACCTTACTAAACTAATACCCCAAAATTTAGCACAAACAGATGCTTAAAACACCGCAAATCAGCCACAACAATTAAAAGTAGCAGCCCCTAGATCACCAATTTTCGGAAAAAACGAGACCCTTCCAACCCAAACAGATTATACCACGACGATCCTTGCAAAAAAATCTACAAGTTAGCCTCCAGAATGACTCAAAACGGACCTAAGATGATCAAGATCTCACATTTCAAAATTCAACAACAATTCAATCCGGAAATCACCCTAGCAGTGGCTAAAATCGATTTCTTACCTCAAACGAAGCCTCCCCTTGCGTTTCTGAGATCACTGCTAGATTTCCCTCGAAATTCTCTTGAAGTTTGCCTTTTGAAGCACCTAATTTGGACTCAAAATGAAGGAGAAATCTTAAGTTGAAGTTGAAGGAAAAAAATGGACGAAATTCGTCCTAAATTCTGGAAATTTCCAGATTTCCACTCCTCTGCCACGTGGCGTCGCGTGGCTCTGCCACGTCACCGCCGCGTCAAAATTCTACAACCCTTCAAACTTAAATTTTGATGTTTCGGACTCGTTCGGAGTCGGAAAAATACAAACCTTATATGGAATCTGATTGGAAACGATATTTCGGACTCAACGGTGAAGGAGGAATTTCCATTTGGAGATCGTTTCGATGAAAAGTGGGTCCCACACCCAGTATCGTTTGAGCCAGATTCCACAACTGCCATCTAAAGCCTCGGAAAGTGAACAAAGGGTCGACCTAGACCAAAATCGATCTTCCGAAGCTAACCTAGCTGTCAGAATTTTCATCTGAGCACGACTTCCAAGAAGGTTGACCAAAGTCAACTTTTCAAGTTATAAAAATCTCCAAAACAGGGAAACGGGCCTAAAACCCAAACGAACGACCAGGCGACCGAACAGTCAATGCCAGCAAGTCATAAATGACTTGGGGTCGCTACAGGAATGCTCTATACGAGGGAAAGAATTCTTTAATTTAAAAATGATATGGAGGGTCATTACAAAAAATTCCCAAGCATGGACTCATTCAGCCTGGTGCCTTAGCAAAGGGACTAGGTCAAAGTTTGAAAGTTATGAGCACTACAAGAGTTAATGCTGAACAAAGGACTTCGATTTCCAAAAATAGAAGTCACAATGCCACAACTTCTAAGTTGAATAAGCTAGAAGACAATAGTTTCCATGTGCATCCTTGTTTTGATGAAAAGGAAGACAATGCTCCCTTCCATCAAGGAACTGAAATGAATCAATACACTTTGACTAGTGGTGCAACGGCTCGAGGACAAACCTTAGGGATTAATGTTGAAAAATCGACTCTGATTGACAAAAATAGAAGTAATACAACAACTTCTAGTTGAAATAAGTCAGCAAAGACTAGTATCCCTGTGCCTCCTAATTTTTATCCAATGGAAGACGATGACACCCTCTTTCAAGAATCAAAAGTTACTCGAGATGCTCAAAGAAGTGATAATTTGAAAAAGAGTTAGTCTAGTTAATATATTTGATCAAGAAATTTTGCTTAGCTTTCTTTACTTAATCTTTTTTGTATTCTTTCTGTTATTAATAATGGGCATGAACTTCTTATTTTGGTTGACTTTCATCAAAATTTGCAGGTGCATTTGAATTTGATAAGTCAAAAAAAGTAATTGGAGTGCCTCGATCTGCTCAAAAAAGTGATACTAGTATGTTATTTTATTTGTGCAACTTTTTTTTGTTAGTTGAATTGAATTGTTAGTTTTTATAACTTGCACTTAAATTTGCAGGTCCGTTTGAATCTAGAAAAGCAAAAAAAGTGTTTGAAGTGGCTCAAGGTGCTAAGGAAACTGAAACTAGTATGTATTTTCTTTTATGTAATATTTTCATGTTGTTTCTTGTAAAGCAGTCAAAATATTATCTTGCCTTGCTTCCATCTGCAATAGATATGTTAGCATATGATAGTTCCATAAGCAGTGTTCCTGCAATAAACATATTGTAAGCTTAACTTTTTTACACATTGGATGAAATCTGAAGTTTGGTAAGCCCCTCATAATCTTCAAGACCATAGTTAAAGACTCCATAACCAATATAAATAGCAGGGGAGACATGGGGTCCCCTTGTCGTATTCCTCATTTTTCCTCGAATAACCATTTTCTACCCCATTCACCATAACAGAATACATGAGAGGTGTTACATATCATAATCAACTTCACAAAGCCATCTGGAAACCCATAACCAAGTAAAGCTTCCTCGAAAAATTCTAACTCAGCATGTCATATGCTTTTTGGAGATCAATCTTCATCAAACATCTGAGACTAGTTTTCCTATTGTAATGCCTTCATAAGTCATGATATATTAAGACATTGTGGACCATAGATCTCCCTTGAACAAAAGTTGATTGATTCTCTGCTACCAAGTAACTTACACATAATTTAGTTTTTGACAAATCAGTTTGACTTTATATATCACAATACAACACGAGATAGGTTTGCACTGACTAGCATTTTCAGGAACAAGGACATTCGAGATAAGGGCAATATTAATAACATTTATCCGTCTTAGTAACTGACCATTCCGAAAGAAATCCAACAGTTCTTTAGCAACATCTTTCCTATGATATCCCAAGCTTCTCTGTAGAAATCACTACCATAGCCATCAGGACTAGGACTGCTTTTCATATCAATACTACACAACACTTTCCTAACATCCTTTGCATTAAGAAGTTTCAATATTTCCAGTTTTTTTTCAATAGCTTGCTTCAATTGTCTCTGTTTAATAACTGAGTAAAAATACCTTGTGTTTGTATCTCCAAGCCTGATCCAGTTTGCCTGACTTCTCTGTAGTAGGAACATCTCTGCTAAGTTAGAAGCTTGTTTGAATTATACCAGTTTTTTGTTGCGACTATTGTCAGCATTATTATCCTGAGTGTTATTCAATTTATTCTTCTTTTCATTGACTACTACTTCTTTGTGATTCTATGTTGTGCATTTTTCCTTTGAGATTATGTCACTATTGTTATGGGCTATTTCACCTACACCACTGCTTTTATTTGCTTTATTTAATTTCCTTTGTATCCTTCTTGTTAGTAATGGGAATGAACTTCTTATTTCAATTGACTTGCATCAAAATTTACAGGTCTGTTTGAATTTGACAAGGCTAAAAAAGTGATTGAAGTGTCTCGGCAAGATCAAAGAAGTGATACTACTATTTTATTTTATTTGTGTAACCTTTTTTAGTAAGCTGAATTGATTTCTTGGGCATTTTGACTTACAGTTAGTTTTGCAGGTTTGTTTGAATCTAGAAAAGCAAAAAAAGTGGTTGAAGTGGTACAAGATGCTGAGGGAATTGAAACTAGTATGTATTGTCTTCTACGTATTTTCTAATAGTTTCTGCATTGTTACCTATAAAGCAGCTAAAACATTATCTTGCCTCGCTTCCATAGGCCTTAGAATCTAAGAGTAACAAGACTTCACTGTGAAAAGACCAAATTGTTTCCCCTTCCATTTCAAGCTATCCTCACTGTTAATAAGATCTTTAAAAGAAGTTAGGAGACCAACAAATTCTATAGAACTCTCCTTATCCCAGTCATTTAGATTCAAGTATGTTCCAGTTGTCTCATTCTTCACTTTGTGCTACAGTGGGATTGAACTTCTTGTTTGGTTTTCCTTACTATAGATTTTGCAGGTCCATGTGAAACAGAAAGGGCAAAGAATGTGAGGGGAACAAATATTTGTAAGAATGTTTTGCGATTGAGACCTGGAGAAAAATTGAAAGTCACTTTCTATCAAAATCGAGTCGTCGGGCAGAATCACACCTCATTTACGAGACACTTGGGCTTGATAGTTCGTGATCGTAATATGTGTCCACTCCGGGTACACTCATGGATGGACATTGAAGAGCATAAGCTTGAGCACATGTGGGCAGCTGTTACTGTAAGGATTACAACACATCTATCTCTTCTTTTTACTAATAACTGTCAAGAATCCCTTTTCAAAAAGTATTGGATGTTTTAGTTTGAAACATGACTCTTGATTTCACATTCCTTCTCCTTTAATAACAAAGTATAGTTACTCAGTTTCAATGGATAGATAAAAATTCTCACATTTCATCTTTTCTCGTTAGCCTATTTGATAGTTAAATCTCTTGCCACTACCTGCTAATAAGAGGCTTTTGAAAAGTTAACTTTATTCTTCCACTGTAATTCCTTTGGATGTTAATATTATTAGTTTAGTGTGGCTATAGTTAATATGATTCTGCAGTTGGTAAAAACTATCAATTATTGTTTTACAATTTTATGTTATAATTTCAATGTGTAACCTTCATCTTAACAAAATTTGGACATTTCTCAGTCATAGCAGTGTATTGATATATACTTTGTTAAGTATTGAGCTGACACTAACTGTTACTTGAGGACCTAAATGTTTGATGGAGGATACACCTATTCATCGAAAGCCTCTACTAAGTATATACATTTCTTGGCCTTCTTGGCGGTTTTCACTATTGATAATCTTTCTTTGGTAATAAATTGTATATGTTGTACTTCTGTCTTTAATGAATCTTTAATTTTTGTTATGTAATATGGAGTAAATCACTATTCCATAACTGCCCTGCCACAATCTACTTCTTGATCTTGGTCCAGTGTCATTGGTTGATCCATTATAGACTTTCCTTGACTTTGCCTGAGCTACTAATACCCGGCCACCTGTAACTTTCCTCCACAACTCTTTTTACCATTGACATGACATAAATAGATGAGTGGGGTCTTTTAAATAAGGTTGATCAACACAAATCTTATTCTTTCTCACTGTATCTCCATAAATCTCTGTTTGCTAGTTGAATACACATTGGATATACACTTCTAGATCATAATATAGCATGAAGTAGGTCTATATTGACTAACATTGGCCAATGTTGAGACCTTAGGGGTAGTTAAAATTATGGTAGCATTTACTTATTTCAACAGCATCCCTATTCTGAAAATGTCATGTACAACATGAAAAGTATCTCCATCCACTACAATACATGAAGCATCTTAAAGAATAAACAACCAAAACCATCAGACTGTTGAGCCATTGTTAAAGGTTGTCACTTACAAAGTCCTCGGGTTTTTTCACTCTTTCACCCATTAGCCACTTCCTTTTTATTTATGCTACTGTTGTGGCTTACTTTCTTTTCAAGCAGAAGAAATATTATGTTACTATTGAATCACATAACATAGAGACTAGAGATAACTAACAAAAACTTCATCTATTATCTCTCCTGATCATGATGTATTTGTCATTGCCCAACCTTGATTAATAAACGTGTACAGTCATTACCTGGTCAAATCCATGTGGCTTTACTTCTCTATAATATAATTGAACTAGCTAAGCTTAGTGATCTCCTAAAATTTATGCTAAGTTCAATTTCTTCTCCAGCAAGATCGGATTGCTAGGATTCTATTATAGTAGTTTCTGTTCCTTCACGTCATGCTTCAGGCCACTCGCTTGTGTCGCTACTTTACTCTTAACGCTATTTCAAACACTATACAATAGTGATGTGAGTAAGCTATAGGTTTTAAACAAACAACTTGTGGTTGTTATTTATTTGAAATTTTGATTTATGTTCCTAAAATTTCTAGGTTACTACCTATTAGGTGATCTCTACTTTGATGCCTTGTTTTCCCTTATTCAAGAGATTTTGATGGTATTTTTTCTATTTTAGGAGAAGTTTGGCATTGATGACATGAATGATCAAAGAGATAATGTTTTGCAACATATGAGAAAGCTTTGGAATAACTGGAGAGGATCATTGCACAAGAATGTGAAATCTAAATCATTGCACGAGGTTCTTAAAGATGTGCCAATGGGAGTAGACAAGAGTGATTGGGAATGGTTGGTCAAGGAACATTTTTTATCTCAGAAATTTAAGGTAAGACTTCATATAATTAACAAATATCATTTTATTTCTAGTCACATATGATTAGTTTTTTGGAATAATTTATACCATGTACAAATTGAGTCTTGATTTCGATAAAAAAATTTGATGTCTTCTATCCACAAGATCTACCAAAGAAAATTGCAATGGTGTTTTTTTGTGCTTCTGTTCTCTTTTACCCTCTTCCCACTGAGCTTAAAAGTACACATTAAATATAGAATCATTAAACAAGATTGTGATAATTTCAGTTGTTGTGTTGTTAATGCAGGACGCAAGTACAAGAAACTCAGTCAATAGGTCTAAGTTGTGTATGCCTCATCGTACAGGTAGCAGGCCTATTAGAGAGATTGTTTACGAAATGGTAAATAAATTGTGCAACCCTATAAAGAAACCTCTCCTATTTCTATATAATATCTTATTTTTTAATCGTGAAGGGAGGCAAAGATGGTAATCCACCAAACATGGCAACTATTTTCTTTGAGACACGTAAGAAGGGAAATGAGCTTGTCGAACCTGAAACCGTTGAAAAATATGTATGTTTATATCAATTTTAATTTCATTTAACATCCTTACTCTTACTTAGTGCATTGCATTATTTTAAATATTCTTATGTTTTATAGGCTGAAATTCACGAGCTTGTACAATCTTAACCATCTCTTACTAATATTGAGGTAGTGGAAAGGTGCTTTGGACCTCAATGCAAAAGTCACGTAGTTGGATTTGGTGGTGAAATAACAACTAAGGAGTTAAAAGGCGGTACCACCTCAAAGGCTGCACTGTGGGAAGAGCTGAAAACAACTCGGAAAGAAAAGGAATCACTACAAAAACGCATGGATATTCTAGAGAGTAAATATGAACACCTTGAAAATATAGTGAACTGTCAGTCTTCATCAGTTCCATCAATTCCATCGGGTTAGTAAACATACTATTAGTTATTATTACATGATGTGTATTGTGTGTGAATGAAGTGATGTTGTTTCTCGTTGATAAGGGCTTTGTTATTGCAGTTGTGCTATGAGTTACCTGTTTTCCTTTAGTGCATTGCGTTATCTTAAATATTCTGTATATTCTGGCATTCTCACTCTAGCATTTCTATATATAACTAAAATCAATATCACTTTAGTTATAATATCCACAAAGCTAAAATATTGATTTTATGTTCATTTCTGTATATACCAATGAGATTGTTATAACATCTTCAAATGTAAAAGTAGGTATCAATATGGTTATTGTTCTGTATATATGTTGTTGGTAGAAAATCAAGATCTCTCCTCTGATTAGGTCCTTGTATGACTTTGTCCTCTATAATATCATTGTCAATATAATTTGCCCTTTATTATTGTAGTATTAGTAGTTAATCTCAAACATCACACACTTCTACATTACCCTTTCTCTATTGCCCTGCAACTTTAAATATATTTGATCATGTTTGTGTCATTCTCCACTGTGGTAATTAGTTGTTTAAGTTTTTCTAACTTCCTACTTGTCATCCAGCTGCAAGCTTGTTTCATCTGATCCACTTGCATTTTCCATTTCAACAACTTATCTACGTTTTCTTTCCTTCAACTTTCAGTACTAGGACTAGGACTAGGATTTCTGGTCTTCTTTATTTGATGTTAGTATATTTACATTCTCTTTGTTGAAGCACTTTAATGTGTGTTATGTTCATGTCTGTCCACTTTAATCTCTCTCTTTCCTTCCATTAATCTGGAAAGAGGCCCAGGTTTTGTGAAAGAGGTGGGGGTATGAGGAAGCATTCACTTGAATAAATATTTAAATGAGGAAGCACCAACCACCCTCTGTATGAGATGTTAATGTGAAAGTAATACAACTCTTGCTGGCAGCCAGTGGAGATCCTCAATGTAGAAGGTTGGGTAGAGAAATTATCTAGAATTCATGAACTAGAATTGTAAATACGTTTCTAGTTGTATACATCAGAAAATAGATCACGAACTATTCAAGAGAATTAATCCTTAAGTTCAAACTTTTTTCCATTACTAATTAATTTACTTCAAATTGTTGTTTTGACAGATGAAGATGTTGAAGATTAAAGAACAAGATCATGTGAAAGATAATGTGGAGCGTGCAACAAAGAATATTATATTTTTATTGTTGGTGCAAAGACGTTTTCTATAGTTATTCTTAATGTCATTTTCTTAATTTCTAGGATTTTATAGATGTCGAACACATGTTTTATTATGTTGAACGTGTATGCTTTTTTTTTCAGATATTGTGTCGAACATATAAGGTTTTAGTAATTAAATCAATGTGTTCTTTAATTTATTATTAACAATATAATTTTATATCAAATTTTCAATTGGATGTGAAAAGAATTTATATGAACTGATCATATTAGTTCTTTTTAGAAATGATGGAAAAGATAACAACTACAAATTAAATGTAATAATTTAAATCGAAATTTGTGATAGGAAATTTGATTTTTAAAAGGTATTGTAATCAACGACAGGAATTCTGGCCGCTAAAATTAGTTATAACGCCCCTAATTTGTTGTTTTACTTGAAGGTTCTAACGACTAAATGACCATCAATGAAGGGGAATTTGGTCGTTGTAAGCACGTGTAACGACCGAATTAATTGGTGTCGTTAAATAATATTTAACGACCGGACATGCAATCCAGTCGTTAACCTTTAACGACGGAGCTTTTAACGACCGGTGACAACCAATATTTGACCGGTCGTTATAGACCTTTAACGATCGGATTTGGACTTATAGCGACGGTATTTCCTTTTGCTAAAGGTCATTTTTCTTGTAGTGATATTAAGCAGTCCTTGCTTGGAACATAAGTAATCATGCTGAGGTTTTTATAATTCTTTAATCAGTTGATCTCTGGTGAAATGTATTTTGTCTTGATCATTCCTTTAGAATTTTTTCCCCTCACAAAGTGATAATCTATTTCTATATGTTTTGTTCTTTTATGAATTTGCAGCTATTTGAATCGCTGATTTACTGTCTTTATGAACTTGAATTGGTAGAGCTAGCAGAAGTCCATTATACTTGAATTGGTAGAACTAGCTGAAGTCCAATATACTTGAATAGGCCGAGTAATAAACAATTGTAAAAGAAAAACTTTTGTTGTAACACTTCGGATTTTGAAAAGGGAATAGGTTGCATTAATTTTGTCTACTGGTGCAGGTTTACGAGACCAGTCTACGGTTCGTAGAATTTTCTACAGGTCGTAGATCAGTCTCGTAGAAAAGGAGAAAATAATTTTGGAAAACCAAGTTCTTGAAGTTGAGTCTACAATTGACAAGGACTGTCCGTCGAATGGTCTACAGATTGTAGGTAGGTCTCGTAGAAGATCCCAGACCTAGTGAAATTTTAAGGTCAAAGCTGAGTTCTACGGTTGGGGTCTAAGGGCCGTAAAAGGTTCTATGGGCCGTAGACAGGTTTTGTCAAAAGTTGGTCAATATTAAGGCTTCTGAACCTTTCTACGGTCGACCAGGACAGTCCGTAGAAAGTCCTACGTACCGTAGGTCCAAACCGTAGAAAGTTCTCAAAGTTATTTTAAGGGGTTTTGGGTCTTTTTCTGAATTTTTTAAAGAATATGCTATGTCGTTTTGGCCTCTATCCTAAGCCCTATATAAAAATTAAGTCATAAATCTACCCACTTTAAATCCATTCTCCTATTTCCCCAAAATTCCAACCAAATTCATTCTTCCAAATTCCTTCTCAACCTAAGAAAGAGAAGAAGCTAGGGTTCACTCCAAGCTAAGGTGTTTTCAATTCACCATTTATCTTGGGTTTTGAGTAGCAAGGTCGTATGTGGGTATTCACCCATGCAGTCCATTCCTGGGTCCCTAAGGTTTTCAATTTCTCAAATCAATTTCAATTGATCAAATTATGGTTCTTCTTAATTCTACATGAGTTTCATTCAATTATGATTTTTGTTTAAATCTTCTATTGCATGATTTGATGTAAATTACATGATATCTAATTGAATTTATATGAAGCTAAGCATGATCCATGACTTTCAATTATGAACATATGAAATACCCATGAACTATGAAATTTGAAGGATTATGCATGTTATATGGAAATGATGTTTATGATGATAGAGTGTTTTTAGATGAAAGTATTGATGTTATTGTGAAAGGTTTTCTCACATATGAATATGATCATGATTATGGAAGGTATTTCTCACATATGGATTCACATTGGTGAAAAGTTTTCTCACCTATGCTTGAATTGTGTTTTAGGAGCTTTTATATGTTTTGATTTTAAAGATCTGAATCGGTATTGATCATTGTATTCCTATGTTATAATGATATTTGAATTTTAACTATTCCGTTGGGATTTAGACTTAGTACCGAGTGGATTTGAGTTGGAGGTTCAAATAGGATAGTCTCTAGTAGCAACCTCTAGTCCCTAACTACGTGTCTGTATGATCGTCTTTAATGACCTAGCTAGTGGATTCACTTTAGAAAAAGATGATGTGTATGTATGCTACCTTGGCAAGTAGAATCCCCTTCTTTCGGTACGAGGGATATACCGTATTCCATGACATAGCTCTCATGATCTTATTGCCGATTAAAGCTAATATCCCACAAAATGAGTATGTTTCTTCAAGGTTTACTTGTGTCTCTTATTTTAAACATGTTCACCATATTTTGTGTTATGTGTTGTTGCTTTTTTAAAGCTTCCAAATGTTCAAATGTTGGTCATGCATTACATGTTTAAACTATCTATGCCATCATGTCTATTTATGTATATTGCCCCATACTTAGTACTTCATGTACTAATGCATACTAGTGCCTATATTGTCTCATTAATGTAAGGTCCAGTGCTCCTACCTCTCGCACTCGTGGCTTTGAGTATTCCACCGGATTCAAGAGTTGGTGAGTCCTCAAAGTCAAAACTGCAATTCTAAATTCAGTTGCGGATTCAATTTTTTCTAAAATTATTGCTTGTGAGATAGCAAAAGAACCTTGGGAAAAATTAAGAAAAGACTATCAAGAAAGAGATCGAGTCAGATAAATATAAATTTTGAATTTGAAAGAGGATTTTGAATCTCTTGAGATGTAAGAGGATGAAACTATTACTAAGCATTCTGAAAAGATAATTTCTTTGATGGTTAATAAAATTAAGTTGCTTTGCAAGGATTTCAAAGATGACAGAATAGCAGAAAAAATTCTGTGACAATTTCAGAGAGATTCGAGTCTACAATTTCACATACAAAAGAGTCTAAAGATCTCTCTACCATCTCTATTGAAGAACTAATAAGTTTTCTTTAAGCGCAAGAGTAAAGAAGAGTCTTTAGACAAGATAATGTTGTTGAGGGTGCTCTTTATGCACACAATACAAAAGAAAAAAGGTAATTATCCTCTTTGAAAATACTACAAAAGAAAAACACACTTTAAAATTCTTTTGTTTGTGGAGACTTGAAGGAATATGTGGAAATTGCAAACAAGTTGGCCATATTACAAAAATGTGCAAGCTTAAACATAATCCCCAAGCACAAATAAAAATCGAGGAAGAACAACTTTTTTAAATTACAGTATCTAAAGCAAAGAAAGAGTGTTGAATTCGCTTTTAATTACTGTAGTAATATTTTAGCTTCAACAGAGAAAAAAGGGGGAACGTAACTGACTTCACACAAGCATATAAGAACTGAAATCCATCTTCGCTAATATAGAAAAAAAAAACAGTGCATACACCACATATGACTATATATATTTCAAAGCAAAATCTGCATGTTAATATCTCCACAATAGTCGATTTAATAACAATTTGTTGTCCACACAAAATTTCTATTACAAGGATTAATTAGATTCTTAATACACTAAAGTGTCCTATTCTTCCTATCATAATTTGCAAACATGCATGGGATGGGCAATGCATGTAATCTCTTTTCAAAGACCATTCTTTAACTTGTCTTTGAGTTTGATAGCTTTGATTTCCTTGAGATTTTGAGTAATTTGAACATTTTGTGGTTGAATTAGTGGTTAATCCACGCATAGACTTCTTGAATTATCATGTCGTTAGACTCTAATTCAATTATGTGATTATGTAAAATGTACAACGCTAATACCACATCCACTTGGAGTCCCAAAGTCTCATAAAAGTTGATTACACCAACCAAAAAAAATTGTCTCTTGAGAATAAAAAAGAGATGTTCAACCGAGGATCTGAATGATGCATGATGAAGATTGAATAAGTCTTTTTCATTTTGGGGAGGACGATCATTAATTATACTTTTGTAAGTGATAGCGTACTTCGTGTTAAGGAGGAATAAATCATTTACGAAGTCCATATCTAGTATCTACAAGATAATATTTATCTACAATGTCAGAATAAAGTTAATTAATATACATTATTCACCTACTTCTTTCGATAAACTATTTTAGATTGAATAACATAACCTTGGGAGATTTGAAACCTCAGTGGTCTCTCCAATGCATCATTTAATATGCGAGAGTCATGTGCAAATCCTTCCCAACCAACAAGCATATATGTAGACTTCAAATTAAAGTTGATGGCAGCCAATACATTTTGTGTTGTTGTGCCTTTTAGGCCACAAAATCTATTTATGTTGATCAATAGGAATAAAATACTAGCACATGTGTGCCAACTATTGCTCCTACATACGGGTGTCAAAAATGAACCCAAACATAGGTAATCCGCCCAGAATTTTAAGGGTTGGGCTCAAGCTAATTTGAATTAGGTTCAATCTCAACACATTCAAGCCTAACCCATTTTAAGATAATCCTCAATTGAGCTCAATTCAATCTCCAATTTCAACCCGTCTTAAAACTCTTTACTAAGATATGTTCCTATATTAAAGGTATGAATTATTATCTATTTAACATCTTTTAGGATTTATCTATTCATTTATTACTTTTTAAAAAAAAATCTTGAGCAGAAATTCGACTTGTGATTATAAAAGTTAAATATCACTATGTTAAAATTATTGAGATTAATCGGGTCAAATTGGATGGGTCAAGTTCCAACCCATTTTTTAGCCCATTTGAACCCAACCCATTTGAGCCCAAAGTAAACTTGAGCGGGTCAAGACCCAACCCAATTTCTATCTCAACCCATTTTAATATCTTCAATTTCAACCCAACCCCCCCATTTGACACCCCTACTCCTACACATTCCTATATACAACTTAAGTTAATAATATGTATTATTTTTTCATAAATGAATTAAAATTTGAACTTTTAGCATGTCGCTTACAACAAATCATGAATAATATCGATAATTATTCCTTATCTCCAGTTGGATAATGTCATTTGGTGATTTTAAAAGGATTGGATAGAGCTTCAAAACTGCTTGAAGTACTATGTGGTAGCATCGATGAATAAACTCGATTGACCTATAAAAGTATAATCCAATCTTGCAAAATCGTTCATTAAAATTTAAAAAATTCTAAAAATATAAGTATTTGTTCTTGAACAGACACGTTTTTGGTTGAACACAATAAATTATTTCTTCTAAGAGCATTGCATAGTTCATAAAACACATGCTTGCTCATCCTTATCTAGCCTACAATGAATTTGGATTATTTTTTAGCATGTTCAATGTAGGCTAGATTAAACCGAAAAATCAAACCAAATCAAACCAAATTTTAATTTAGATTGGTTTTTGTAACATCCGGCAATTTGAAATAGCTATGAAGAAGCATATAATTGGAAATAGTCATTTCTGGAAAGAATTCAAAATCTGGAAATTTAGCTAAGTATGGAAAAAATGAGTTTTTGGTCAACTTCAGATAGTCATAACTCCTAGCTCAGGATGAGTCCTAGCTCAGGATGAGTTAGGTGTATTTCCAGTTATGTTTGGAAAGCTCTTGGAGTGATCTTTCCTACGCCGCCGAGTTTGCTCGATTCTGAGTTCGTATGAGTGAGTTATACCCTTTGGAAGTTGGGCTGTTGGCACAGGGAAGTTAAGTTCATCCGAATTTGTAAGGGTATTTTGGTCCTTTCCCTAACCTTTTCTTTTGGTTATATTAAGGGTCTAGACTGATTTTAAATCAGTTTTCCCTTCTAAAAGTGAGGGTTAGGGCTTTGAGAGAGAAGAGGAGAAGGAGAAGAAGAAGCAAGGTTCGTAGAGATCGTCGTGGATTTCGTCGGGGGTGATCCCTATTAAGGTATGTGAGATCATAGTGTTGGGTTGGTTCTTTCCCCCACACGCCAAACTCGTTTTAATTCCTAGAAAAGATTGGTTGTGTTTGTTGAAGTTTGTGGTTGTTGTTGTTGAAGTTGTGCTTGTGTTGTTGAAGTTTCTTGTTGGTTTGGTGCATGTTTCCGGTTGTGATTTCGAGTTGAATCCATTGTATATTAAGGGGTTTTATGATTCTAAGTGTTTGGGGCTGGAACCTTGGATGTTAAGAGGGTTTAGAGCTGGAGAAACTAATGAGAAAAGTTGGATTTTTGGGGGAAAAGGCTAGGGCGTCGCGACAGTCAGTGCGCCCCAATAGGGGCTCTGAAGTTCCACCCTTGGGGAGGTGCGCCTTGCAGAGCACCAAACAGGCCCCTCTGAAGTCTGAAGGCTGGCGCCCCACGCCTCTCAGAGCGCCAAGGACGTCAATCCTTCCCATTCCTGCCCCACTTTTTCATACATGTTCCTTGGTAATGTACCTATGTTTTATAGTTGTTTTTAACATTCTAAGGTACATCTAAACATCAAGAACTCATCCATAAACATGAGATCATTACCCTTGAATCCATAATTCAATTCGAGGAAAGTTAGGATCAAAGTCAAGTGAAGTTAGAGTCAAGCTTAGAAGTTAAGAAGTAAGTCAAAGCAAGTCTTTAAAGTTTTTTAAGAGTCTCTATTGAATGTTTTAACTTCATTTTTAGGCTCAAGTTTCAAGTTAAGTAAAGAGTATGGAGTTTCAAGTTAAGTAAAGAGTATAGAGTTTCAAGTTAAGTAAAGAGTATAGAGTTTCAAGTTAAGTCAGGAGTATAGAGTCAAGTTCATTTCTCAAAAGTTATTAGGGAACTAAGTATTCCCAAAGAAGTTTATAAATATTTTCACATTTAAGATGAGAGGAAACTGAGATTTCCAAAGGAGTTTTGAGCAGTTTGAGTACTATCTCTTTTAAGAAAAAGATGAGTTTTGAGAAAGAGTTTCTAAAACATGATTAGTATGACAACCGAGGATGTCATCAATGTTTAAACAGTATGGTCTCTAGATATACCATCAATGTTTATGCAGTATGACTTCCGAGTTATCAATGATCATATTAAAATATGGTTTTGATATGTTCTTTTTAGAAAGAGCTTTCAAGAGCAATTACCTCTTTTAAGAGGGTAGTATGAGCAATTAATTCAAACTAGAGAAAGAAGTTTGTTTTTTAAAACATATGAGCTAAAGTATATTTTGGGAGTAGTCTTGAGCATCGAAATGGGGACGCGAGTTCATATTAACTCAACCCTCCATAAGAACCATGTAGCCAACATGGGATTTAACGGGTCATACTTTTTAGATGATCATGTAAGTTAAGCTAGTGGATCCACTAAGTTAAAGCGTTCTATATGACGACAAAGTATAGGACAGTTCTGGCAGCGTGGGCAAGACGATGTATCACCACTTAGGCTTATAGTGGTGGCTGTTGGTTAGAGAAACTCCCACAGTAGAAATTACATGGTTTCTCGAGGGGTTCTACTTAGTATGGATGGGGGTATGGGACTTCATTCATGCATTGCACAAGTAGACTTTGAGAGGGAGCATGGTATTTTTATGATATTATAACTATGATTTTTGACGTCATGTTTTAAATAGTTTTCCTATTCTTTATATATTGCATGTATCTTATTGTTTTATATTGAGTTCAGTTACTCATGAGTTGAATAGAGCCAAGGTAAGTTCTCATTTGTATCCCTTTCAAGCTTAAGTTGTTGTTTAGTTGTCCAGCTCGCATACTCGTACATTTCATGTACTGATGCCAGTTGGCCTGCATCTTATTATGATGCAGACGCAGGTACCCAGGATCATCATCCAGCACGCCGTTGATCCAGTTGAGCACTCCAGAGTCAGTGGTGAGCCTCCTTGCATTCCGGAGGACTCTGTTATTTCATTTTTCCTAGTTTTGTTTTATTAGGATGTTGCAGGGTCTGTCCCAACATCCGTCTCAGTATTATAGAGGCTTCATAGACAGTCAGTCAGTTAGTATTGAGTCTTTCATCTATATATATGTATAAATATTCTATTTTGAGACTTGAGTTGGCTTTTGTCCAGATTTTATCAGTTAGGTTGTTTTATGACCTTGCATTGCATGGAGTTATTCTTATTATGTTGAGTTAAGGTTTCCGCTGAGTTAAGTAAGCTAGTACAAGGGTTTGCTTGGGGGCCAGCAATGGTCTTCGAGTGCCGGCCACGTCCAGGGTGTAGGCTCGAGGCGTGACAAACTTGGTATTAGAACACAGAGTTCCAGAGTCCTAGGGAGTGTATGAAGCCGTGTCTGTAGAGTCCTAGTTATCGGTGTGAAGCGCGCCACATCTATAATTAGGAGGCTGCAACATTTAGGAACTATCTCACTTCTTTCACATTCATCTTGTGTGTTAGAGTTTATCTCTAAAAAGTTTCCTTCTAATTCGTGTTTGCGCGTGTTTTCAGAGGATTATGCCTCCATGAAGAGCAGTCAGAGTTCGTCCAGCTATGAAGAGCGTTGAGGAACAAGAGTTACCAAATGCCCTGGAAGTGCAAACCTAAGAAGAGATCAAATATGTTGATTTTCGTGAAACTATCTAGATGTTAAGTCAAGTTGCGACCTTTCATGTTGGGCAGAGAGCTAATTGACATGAAGTGGTTGATACTTCAACGATCCGTGCACTCTTAAGGATGAACCCACCAAGCTTCATCGGTTCAAGTATCACTGAGAATCCGGAGAACTTCATTGAGGAGCTTAAAAGGGTATTTGATGTGATGTATGGTGCTGAGTCGGAGAGGGTGGAACTAGCTACATACCAAATGAAGGGTGTTGCTAGAATCTGGTTTGACCAATGGAAAAAGAATATGGCTGAGGATGCGCCAATAGTGAGTTGGGTTGTGTTTGAGAGTGCTCTCATGGGGCGTTTCTTTCCTCGTGAGTTGCGTGAGGCAAAGATAAAAGAGCTTCTCACCCTTAATCCGGAGTCTATGAGTGTTCATGAGTACAGTCTGAAGTTCACGCAAGTTTCCCGCTATGCTTCGGAGATGGTTGCGGACATGAGGAGTAAAATGGGTTTATATGTTGCTGGGTTATCTCGTTAGTCAAGCAAGGAAGGCAAGGCAGCTATGATGATAGGGGATATTGACCTAGCAAGATTTATGATCCATTTACAATAAGTTGAGGAGGATAAGCTGAAGGATAGAGAAGAGTTTAAGGATAAGAGGGCTAAGATAGCAGGGGACGAGTTCAGTCAGCAAAAGAATTATGCCAATCAGTCATCCCTCCCACAGAAACAGAAAGGACCTGCTCCACCATTTGCTAGTGCACTTGCACCTGAGAACAAAGATGGGTATAATAGAAATTCATATAGTTTCAGGGCTAGACTTGCCTATCCTCAAGGCAGTATGGTACCAAGGGGTAGTAAGGCTCCTGCATGTGCTAGGTGTGGTAGAACCCACCCAGGTAAGTGTCGTGATGGCCAGACATGTTTTAAGTGTGGACAAGAGGGTCACTTCATGAAGGAGTGCCCTAAGAACAGGCAAGGTAGTGGATGTTGACACCCAATTTTAGACCTCCACAAGATAAATTAATCATTTCGAGCTTCTTCAATCTCAAATGATTTAAAGTAATTAGTTTTATAAAATTTCAAAAAATAAAAATAAAATATAGTTTGCAAGATATTGTAACTAGTTTTGTCGCTTTTTATAATTTTTAGATAATATATATGTTTTACATAATTATATATATAATTAGCATATTTTATGAATATTCGAAAATCGTCTCAAAAAAGATTTTGTTTTAATTAAACATTTGATAAATTAGTTTAGTTATATAATAGTTTATATTTTAAATTATTTAGTTTATATTTGAGTTCATTATTTTATCTCGTTAAGATTAAGAAGCTCATTGGTTAATTTGTATAAGTTTGTCGTATCTAACTTTCGGCCGAATTTATCGACTAAGTTCATTTTGGCTACAATTGAAATTCATTCGGTTATATTTCTATTGCGAATCTAGCCACTATTTTACCTCCCTTTAAAATCAATTGCAAGACCATTTTAGGCCTTTTATTTTTCAACTTCCAGCAGCCCAAAACATTTTCAGATTACCCAGCCCACTTATTTTTCTCAAAAACCCAGCAGCCCATTACAGCATACATACAACTCCAATTCCAACATTACAACAATACATACAGCTGTAGTACCAAACCGACCCAGCCCCCTATACGATTTTCTTCTTCTTCCTCGAAAAAATGAAACACGAAGAACCAAAAACCCAGACGCATAACAGCAACTCCAGCAAAAAATCGAAGCCCAGAAATCGACAGCCAACCAGAATCGAACCCAGTCCAGTGAGAAATCAACCCAGACCCGAGTCCAGTGAATCTAGATTGTGTCGTCCTCCCTCTCTCCTCTCTACGTGTCCCGATCTCCGCAATTCAAGCGTCCTTGTTCCAAATCGGACGGCCAGCCTCTCAAATCCGTTGAGAATTATATTGATTTCGAGTTGGCACCTTATCCTCGGGAAGGGATTCGAATTTTTGAATTTTAAATTGGAATTCTTATCCAAGTTTCTACCCAATTCCCCCCAAATTCGACCTAGTTATTTCTCTATAAATACTCTCTTGTTCTTCATGGAAAGGGAAGATATAGGAATTAATTGGAATTAGAGAAATATTACAGTGAACCATTAATTATACATAGTCATATACAAATATTTAGGAAATAGATTTTGAAGTGATAGAGATTGGCAATCAGATTTCTACTCTCGTTTGATTCTTCTCTGTTCATCGAAGTTCTCGGAGTCATAGCTTGGTGGTGGTGGAATCCTTCCCAAAATCTTGTGTCCCAGGTCGCTTCCCGGGAAAAGGTGTATAACCCCGCTCTTCTTACCGTCTTGTTTTCTTAATTTGAGTTTTCGTTTTGTTTTATTTAGTTGGCTGTATTGTCCTAATAGTTTAGACAGAATAGGATGCCCTGTATGATCGAGACTTTGGTCTTTCATGTGAGTATGATCTGAATACGTATGTATGGATGTTGGAAGACTGGTTTCTGACTGTTGTTGCTCTTATTGTTTTAGCTTTATATAGCATTGTTATTATCAGTTTTGAAATTGCCTTGTTAGTCTTGGTTTGTGTCTGTTTGTGATAAATCTGCACAAATAATCAACGTTCGGCGTCGTTATATTCATTTCTTGCCTTAAACTGATTGAATGAATGCGAATCTATGAATGTTTAAGCTTATCTTTGAGTCAATTTAAAATTTTGTTTAATCATGTTATGCTTTTAAATATAAACTGAGTTGCAGTAATGTCTATGATGCATTCTGTGTGCATCTAAAATTAACATTATGTCTCTATTCTAAATCTTATCACTCCTACCTCTATCTCATAATTAATTCTATTATCTATCTTAAGACTCCTCTATATGGTTTTTATTCTTACTTGGCGTCAAAGTATGATCTTTGTAAAAATCCGACTATTTGATAGCCTATTTGTCTATAACAATCTTAGCATGTTGGTTTAGTGAGTTGACACTATGAACATCCTCTTATTTGTATTTTTTGAGTTACGTAAGTGACATGAAATTTTGCTTTTGATATGGATTAGTGATACATATATTGTCTTAGAAAAGCATTACTTCCAAGTTGGATTAGAATATTCATTTGCTAGGGGTTTTGCTTCTTGTAAGCTTTTCTTATCATTAGATGTTGAAGTTGTTTTGTTTTTGTTTTGATAAAATGGTCTTCCAATAACCCCTATATGCCATGGAAAAGGTTTTGGTTAATTGGCTATTGATTTAGAAGTATGGTTTTGTTTCCAATAAGTATATAATATGGTATTTATTAATTGTTAAGTTGCATTGCTATCAGTGTGTTTTGCTTCTTTATTGATTAAGTTTTATTCCTAAAGTTTCTTTGTTACGAGTATGCGTTAATCCTTTCCTTTTACTTTTGTTTCATGTGATCTCGAGTGAATTCCTCGAACTCCATTGCCCCTCTTTCTTTTTCGTTCCAAATGGGCCATTGAAGCCTAATTATATTTCCTCGAGTCTTATTTAAATCCGAGTCCCAATGGACTGATGTGTGAATCAAGGGATGGCGATCAATAGTTTGAATACAGGGCTGAAAAGGATATTGCAAACCTCGACAAGTCAAAAAATGGACTTTATACATTTTATATACAATGATATACAGTTCGAACGCAAAAATACAGGGCTAAGGCGAAATACAGGTGTTTGGAAGCAGGAGATACATGGAAAGAGCTAGTATACATGCCGATATACACTGATATACAGTCAATGTATACAAAAATGGGATCGGGTTAAAATCCAAAAACTTGCAGCCAAGTTGCCCCAAAAAGGGGCCCAATTTCATTATCTCTTTTACTCTCCTAACTGTTTTGATTATGTCTAACTAATTTTATTTAACTCTAACTTTAGAATTGTTAATTAACTTAATTGAATTCTCCAAAGGATGAACTATTTTCTTTGTGTCAGTTT
This sequence comes from Solanum verrucosum, assembly GCF_900185275.1. NCBI lineage: Eukaryota > Viridiplantae > Streptophyta > Magnoliopsida > Solanales > Solanaceae > Solanum > Solanum verrucosum. The sequence goes on from NW_026020426.1 coordinate 1,128,342, forward strand.
ACTTTAATTTTTATTTTATCAACTCTTGCACCCTTATTTACTTATTCAAATATTTTCTATTCAAAACTTTCACTTGCTTTTAACTAGTTTAAAATGATTTATTGGTTTATCAACTAAATTGGTGTAATTTATTTTTAAGATGATTCAAATAAATTCTAATTAATCTAGTTTAATGAATATTCTAATCACTTGTTTTTCGAGTCAAATGTTTCATTTTTAGGTCCATTTCTCTAAAAAAAAATAAAAAAATGTGTCATTTATTTAATTATTTTCTCAAAGTCAATCAAATACCGTAAGTTATTATTTTTATGTTAAATCATTATTTTCCTAAAAATAGTCAAATATATTTTAGTCAAGTCGCAGGTCAATCGCATGTTAGCAGGCACTTCGAATGCTTAAACCCTTCTCGAAGTGTAAATTGAACCCCGAACCCTCTTTGGTATTTTCAAGTGTTTTTTTCTGTTTAAATCTTTGAAAATTATAAGTTTTCTTAATTTCTTTAAAAAATTAAGTGGCGACTCTTTCTAAGTATTTTTCTCAAATTGTTTTATACTTAGAACATTTCAAAAAGTTATTTTTCTATAAATAGTAAAATTACGGCACAATAGTGGAAATCTGAGCAATAGGGCCCAAGCTTCATCAGTTGCTCCCCCAGACAGGATAGTACCTAGAGGAGCTACTTCTAGTACTGGCGGAGGAGCAAACCGCCTCTATGCAATCACCAATCGCCATGAGCAAGAGGATTCACCAGATGTTGGCACTGGTATGATTCGAGTCTTTGATTTTACTGTTTATGCTTTGCTAGACCCTAGAGAGAGTTTATCGTGATTGTCCTGTTTCCGTCAATCACAAGAGTACCATGGTTGATTTAGTTGAGTTAGGCATGGTAGAATTGGATGTCATTCTTGGTGTGGACTGGCTTCATGCCTGTTATGCCTCAGTTGAATGTAGAACTCGAGTGGTCAAGTTTCAGTTTTCGAGTGAGCCAGTTATAGAGTGGAGTAATATTTCAGTTGTGCCTAAGGGTCGTTTCATTTTGTACCTTAAGGTGAGAAAGTTAGTTTCGAAGGGTTGTATCTATTACTTAGTTCAAGTTAATGACTCTAGTGTTGAGATACCTCTTTTTCAGTCAGTTCCTATAGTAAAAGAGTTTTCAGAAGTTTTTCCTGATGACGTACCTGGAGCCCCTCCTGAGAGAGAAATAGACTTTGGTAAGACATCATTCCAAATACTCGTCCTATCTCTTTTTCGCCATATAGAATGGCACTGGTAGAGTTGAAAGAGTTGAAAGGGCAGTTAAAGGGATCTGTAAGTTCTCTTTTGTATCCCTTTCAAGCTTAAGTTGTTGTTTAGCTGTCCAGCTCGCATACTCGTACATTCCATGTACTGATGCCAGTTGGCCTGCATCTTATTATGATGCAGACGCAGGTACCCAGGATCATCATCCAACACGCCGTTGATCCAGTTGATCACTCCATAGTTAGTGGTGAGCCTCCTTGCATTCCGGAGGACTCTGTTATTTCGTTTTTCCTAGTTTTGTTTTATTAGGATGTTGCGGGGTCTGTCCCAACATCCATCTCAGTATTATAGAGGCTTCATAGACAGACAGTCAGTTAGTATTGAGTCTCTCATCTATGTATATGTATAAATATTCTATTTTGAGACTCGAGTTGGCTTTTGTCCAGATTTTATCAGTTAGGTTGTTTTATGACCTTGCATTGCATGGAGTTATTCTTATTCTGTTGAGTTAAGGTTTCCGCTAAGTTAAGTAAGCCAGACCAAGGGTTCGCTTGGGGGCTAGCAATGGTCTTCGAGTGCCAGCCACGTCCAGAGTGTAGGCTCGGGGCGTGATAGTTTTTTGGATTTTTGGTTTGCCTTTAGGTTTATAATTTACTTTGTTTGGTTTTTTGGTTTTGTTTCGGATTTAGAAAAATGAAAACCGAAAAAACCAAATTATATTATATGTTTAGAATTTAGTTGGAGTTAACCACTTTTGTCTCTTTTTAGTTATTTTCATTATGATTTAGTTTATTTTTTTTATGTTTGGACATCTATGATTGATATACTTTAAGTATTGTGTTTTACATTTTACTTGTGATTTATATTAAAAAATATATTTAAGAAATTCAATATATATATATATATATATATATATATATATAATTTTTTAAAATTGCAAATATAACTTTGTTATGTTTCTAATTATTGACATAACTGATTAACCAAATCGAAAAAACCCAAACCAAAAAGGGAAAAACCAAACCAAACCAAATTTAGCTCGGATTGGGTTACACTTCTTCAAAACCAAAAACTGAAAAATTCAAACTGAATAGTATAAAACCAAACCGAATGCACACCCCTACCACACAAATATACCTCTATTCCAGATTAAGTGAACTTTTGAGGTTTTTTTCATTATTTAAAATAATTGAATTGTTCAAAGTTTAAGATGTATGTTTGAAATTTTTTCATTTTTTCCGTTTCCTTAAATGAAGTTTTATATTTTTTAGGAGATAAAATACACTAATTACAAAGTTATACTTATAATTTTACAAATGGTAATAGCAAAAAATATCATTTAAATTATGTCTTTAAATGTTTTTTTTAATATGCATGTACTATTGCCTCACAAATTCAGTTAATATGGAAAGAGGGTATATTATTTAAAAAGTATTATAAATTATAATAAATAACAATTTAATATATTTAAAAGACATGTAAAAAATTGGTTGACTCTTGAAATCTATAGTGTCACATAAATTGGAAAAAGTGGAAGTAACATAATAATATATTATTGAAAATGCATAGAAAGTATTCTAAATCACAATAAGTAACAACTTAAAAATTAAAACACAAAACAAAATTTGGTTGACTTTCAAAACCCTACTAGTGCCGCATAAAATGTTATAAATCACAATAATTAAGAACATAAAATATCTAAAATTGTATGAAAAATTTAATCAACTCTCTAAATGCGAGTCCGGAGTCAAAAGGGCAACAAAATTGATTATCAAACCAAAAGGGCAACAAATTTAGACATTGTTTAAATACATGTAAATTAGGTTGTGCGCCGCAAAACGTGGAAACCAATGCGCCTTGCAAGGTGCAACAACCTACTTGTAAGGATCGGCCGCCATGCTCCTTACAAGGCGCATGGTTTCTGAGTTTTGCGGAATTTTTTTTTTTAAAAAAAATTAGTTAATGCATTTGAATGCAAATGTTATAATATGGAAAACTCAATCAATTTTAATGTACGTCACCACCAATATTAATCAAATTTTTTTGAAGCCCTCCGATTATTTTTTTAAAAAAAATTTGAAGTCCTCCGATTATTAAACTCTTTTTTTATTAATCTTAAAATATTAATAAAAGATTATGTAATATTGTGCTTAAAAAAATAATATGACAAGTATTTTAGGAGAAACAATTTAATAGCTGAAATTGTAGTTATTATTATCACACACAACAAAAGGGATACTTGTCATATTATTTTTTTTAGCACAATATTACATAATCTTTTATTAATATTTTAAGATTAATAAAAGAAGATTTTAATAATCGGAGGACTTCAAAAAAATAATTTAATAACCGGAGGATTTCTAATAAAATTGATTAATATTGGTGGTGACGTACTTAAAATTGATTGAGTTTTCATATTATAACATTTGCATTCAAAAGCACTAACTAACAAAAAGCTCCTGTATTTGTGCTTAAATGTGTGATTGCAAAGAAGAATGAGTCAAGGACCTTAGTGTCAAATATGCTTGATTTGGGCGAGGATTCTCTTCAGAGGCGTATGCAGGAGGGGGTCACCGGGTTCACATGAACCCATGCTCCCCTCCTGAAATCATATATAGTAGTGTTACATTTTTAATTTTTTTGTTAAATATAGATGTGTTAACCCACAATCGAAGTATCATTTAATGGAATGATGATTGGGTGCACCTCTCAGTGAGACTAGAAATTTGAATTTTATATATATCTTGTACTATTTTTCTTTTTAAAATTAGGTAACACCTCTCTAAGTGGTTATTGGTAGAATTTTTGGTGTTATAATTAATTAATCATTTCAATTTTGGACCTATAGATTTAAAATTTTAACTATTTTCAAGATACGAAACTAAGTGTCAAACCAATTAGATTCACCTTTTCACAATAGTGCACTATGCACCCATCATTCCGAAATCCTGAATATGCCTCTGATTCTCCTGATGAAGATGAGGAAGATATGTTGGACATATGCTTTGATAGAGTGGCTAGGGAAGGAGATATATCACCTAGGCAACAAAGAAGTGGAAGCAACAAAAGCAAAAAGAAGACACATGGAAGGCAACATATATAGTTGAGACGGTAAGATGACTGAGGAGTTTGTTCCAAGGCACCTACTGATGCGACAAGCAAAGCAGAACCATTTGACAGTATCAATAGGTTCAACAAGATCCAATTAATCCATAAAGAAAGTATGAATTAACAAGTGTTGTTGGATAGGTTTGAAGAAGAAGACAAGTGAAAAATACTTCAAGTTACTTTTGATGGGCAATCAATCTTTTTTAATTCATGCGTTTGTAATTGAAAATTTGAGGCTGATAACTCAACTTTCTTCTTGATTGGCATATTTTTACATTATTTAAACATCCTCATTTGTAATATCAACATGGAGTGTATTACAAACTCTGTGGTGATAAAAAAATACTTAGTTCTCTCTAGCTCTTATTTTATGCATGCTTGTTGGGTAGTAGACGTTAGGTACTTCATTAGGATTAGTAAGGTAAGACCTTGCCCCCCTTGCTTGCACTTATCCCTATTGATATTTTTTATATTTAATAAAAGGTCACTAGACACTGTCTAGTGGTAAATTTGCGGGGAAAAACATTAAAAAGAAATATGCTGCAAAACGCAGAAACCTGCGCATAGCCGCCGAGCATTACAAGGCTAAAGGTTGTTGCGTCTTACAAGGCGCATTGGTTTCTGCATTTTGCGGTGCGCAACCTAATTTAGAAGAATTTAAACGGCGTCTAAATTTGTTACCCTTTTGGTTTGATAATCAATTTCGTTGCCCTTTTGGAATTTTCAAAATTTTTGTTGCCCTCGTGACTTTGGACTCCTCTAAATGCTATCCAAGTTATATAAATTGAAACAAAAAAAATAATATATATTAAGCCAGTGCTAATCTAGTTATAAAAAAGAAAAACGACTTCTTTTTTATATAAAAAGAGAATTGTGCTAAGTTGAGCTACCATATGCTATATATTTAGGGGTGTTTGGTGTGAAGGATAACACCAAATGTCCTAAGATTAAATTAAAGTGCCACTTAATTTGTTATTTGATAGGCAAGTCCGAAATAACTTATCTCGGGATTAATAATTAGTTCTGGAATAATTTACTTCTCCCCTTGAGTGGTATAGTAATCCTGGGATAACTTACCCCCGAATAAAATAGGTAAATGACAAAGATATACCTTTAAACTTTTTTTATCCATTACTTTTCATATTCATGAAGAACATTGTTATAAACAAATAAAATGTTCTTAAAATTTATGTAATGCTTATTATTTTAAATACAACAAATCAACACTCAATAAGAAATAATCTCACATAACTTATTTCATCTTAACTAATCCCAAGTCCCAACATAATTATAACCTATATTCAAACCAAATAACTCCTCAATTTCAAGTAATCATTCTGCAAAAGTAAAAAAGATTAAGAAAACTCACCCCACAAATCCACAATGCATATACTTCCTGGTTTTGCATAATTTGGTCTAGATGTTGATGTTTTTAGGGGATTCAGTTCGTTACACTTTTTTATTTACTAGATCAATTATATGTATGAGCGTGATTTTGTTGGAATTTAGTTGAATTAGCCTTTGTGACTAATAATTCAGGTGGAGTTTGGATTTGGTTTATGTTTCTGTTCGATTTATTTCTGTTTGATTGAGAAAAAAAGGAGAATAATGTATTATGAAAACCAAGCTTGGTGGTTTTCGAAAAATATTCAGTTTGCAAATTTAGAAAGTCTTTCCACAATTTGCTTCTAATCTCGATAAGATTACTCCTAGTCCAATTGGTCTGAGTATGTAAATCTTTCCTTTCAATTTTAATTGAATTTTCCTTGGTTTGATTTGTAAGAAAAATATGTTTTTTTTTTTAAAAAAAAAAAAAATTTAAAAAATAATTATATGTGTTGCTTTTGATTCCTAGGATCGTATTTTAGCTTATATGCTTTTCATGTGACTAGCCTGTTGGAAGTTAAGGAAAATAGGGGAGCTCTTAATGTGAAATATTTGAACTTTAGCTCAAATTATATCTTGAAATGGCTATGCTGGCATTACTTTGAGACATTTTCTTTCTAGATCCTTAATTTCCTTTCCTTTGGGCATTAGATGATTCTGTGTATGAATGTTTTGCTTGTTTTGTGCATTGCATAAGGTTTAAGAACCATTATTAGATTTGATAAATCCGGATATATATAAAGGAACCAGATTGAAGTACTCAGAGAATTGTAGTTATGAGAAGTGAAAAATAAAGGCCAAATTACAAAAATATACTAGTTAAGACTTTTATTAACAAAATATCAATATACTTATATTTAATTACAAACTAAGTTTTTAAATTATATACATAACAAAACATTTAATTTTTGTATTTATTTTAATTTTGTTTTACAGATTTTTCTCTCTCATACTATTAGTATTTTGTGCCTTTTACATGGAGTATAATTAGGATATTACTATTTATCAAATATTATCTATCCTAAACAGTTTCAAATACACACGTTTCATTACTTTTATTTTTTTCCCTTTTTTAAGCTTAGTGAACCTTTTGGGGATCATAACTGGTTTATTCCTTTTTTGATAAAGCTGTTTTTTTTTATCAAGAAAGGGGTGTACTTATCAATGTGGAGTTATAGTTTCAAGAAATCTTGAAAATATTTTGGAAAGTCAAAAGGGTTTCTCTTCCATATTCTTCTTCATTTTTCTTAACCTTTAATCTTCTTCACATGAACGATTCACAATCCAACTAACCAAAAAATTTACCATTGTTCGATGGAAAAGACTTCACGTAAAAGTCCTAGACTTAACAAATCTGTGGTAGTCGTTGATAGCCCGCCGATCATTTGTTCAAGACCATCTGGTAGAATTAATGAGTGTATTGTTATCAATTCTTCATCATCCTACAAAGTTCAACAAAAAAATGATTATGGGGCTAATACAAAATCGAAGGGTAAAGAAATATTGCTAGAAGATCATTATCCACATGACAACGATTTTGAGGACGAAATCCCTCTCTCTAAAAGATTAAGAGTAAATAATGATCAGGATTTAAAGGTATTTATTTATTTGATTAAATTTCTATTTTTTTGTGACATGCAAGTGTTGAATCTTGTTATTATTAGAAAGATTTGTAACATTAATTAATTTTTTTCTGCCCTAGAATGTTGATGGGGTTCGGTGAGCAAAAGGTATGAATGATTTAAGTCAAAAATGGACTAGGTTTATTAATAATAAAAGGAAAAAGGTAACACAAGTACCACCAAAGGTATTTTTTACGGTTGTTTTTAGTAATGTACAGTTTGATGCAAATATTTCTTTGTTTATATTATAAATTTTGCATTTTATGACTATTATAATTTATTGATTTTTAATATATTATTTTTAGATCAAGAAGAAACAATCGCGTCGGTGTTCTTACGTTAATGTCAACGTTTTTGTTGATATAACAAAGCTACTTGAAAAAATTTGGCAGTGCTCATTTGTTTAAGGAGTCTCCTTTTGTTTATCTATTAGACTTATCCCAATTGAATGTCCAACCTCAGATTATTAGAAGTCTTGTTCATCATTTATCTAACAATCGGGATGACATGTTTGTGTTTGACATAAATGGTAAAGAAATGCATTTTGGGCTTAGAGAATTTTTGGTAATTACTGATTTTAAGTGTGGTGGGTGTATGGGTTTTGATCATGATCCGAACAGTACATCAAAGTTACTTTCTTGTTACTTTTCAAATGCTATTGATAAGGTTTTGAAAGTTGATTTCGTAAGAGTGTTTAAAGAAGATCGGTTGATTCAGGAAGAAGACTTTTTTAATATGTCTATGATTTATTTCATTAGTACATTCATATTGTCATCTCCACCACAATTGTCACATATTCCAAAAGATCACTTCTTATGTGTTGAGTCGGGACAGTACATTACGTACCCCTGGGGCAATCTCTCTTTTTTCAATCTTCGTCATTCCATATCGAGTCAAATGGCAAAAGATTTGGATTATGTGAAGTTTGAAGGGTTTTCGCTCGCATTGCAAATTTGATTTTACGAATGTTGTAACAAAGTTGATGGTTCAATTGCAATTCGTAAATCCAATCGAATGCCTAGACTATTTAATTGGGATATATCAAAAAATAAGATATATTTTGACCATCTCCAGAAAGGAATGTTTAGAAAATACGACAATCAGGTAATAGAAGTTCTTTTGTTATTATTAATTAATTTTCTTTTTTGATGAGTTGTGTATATTCATAATTTATTATTATTGTGTTAGTATATATTTGAAGATCTTGTGTTCATGGATGAGGAGCTTGCTATCATTGAGGTGGAAAATCTAATTGTTTTGACTGATATTCCATTCAATAAGAAGAGTAAACGTGATAGATCTGTAAGGCAAAATGAGAATTTACAGACGCATTGTGTCGTTCGACAGAATGACAAAGATTTGCCTCATAGTTCTGCACAAAAAATTGAAAGTGATCCGAGTTTGTCATTTAATAAGGATTTGCAGAAAATTGCCCAAGAAGTTGTGAAGGTATGATTATGATATTATTTACTTACTATCAAAATTTTGATTGAAGAAACATTAATTTCATTTTAATTTTTGTTAGGTTCGTAATGAGTTGAAAAGGTTTGAAAAAAAATGTAGATGCTAAGTTTGTTGAAATGAAGGCTTTTATGGATTCATCATTCAAACATATCATTCAAGAGTTGAAATCTCTTCAAAATGATGTTTCAACCAACAAAGATTTAGGTGGTGAACGTTTTAGTCTACTTATTAATTTATGGACTTATTATTTGCTTATAAACTAATTTTTAGATCAAGACTATTATAAATGTTAATGTGTATGATTTTAAATATGTTTAATCTTCTTGTTGATTACATATCCGTAATTAGCTATATTGTTGTCTTATTGTAATAGTTGAATTACTCAATAATTTATTTTTATTGAGAACATTAAGGTTGTTGTTGAGGATCAAAGAAAAGAAAATGTTGATGTCCAAAATGAACATTTGCAAGATTGTGGAGATGAAGATGGTGTCCAGACACCATCTTCGTTTCGTAATCATGTTTTTGATAATAGTTGTAAGTTCTTTTTTGTTAGCTTAAATCTGTTTTTTATAACTATTTTTAGTTCATTTCTGGTTTGTGTTTAAAATATCATAAAATATAGATACATAAATGATGTTTGTATATCTTAATAGGTGGTGTACCTGTTGATTTTGAAATAAATAAAAAAACTCCTACATTGGATAACTTTGTTATGCCCAATATGCGAGAATCACAGTTGATTGCTCTTAAAACTAGACAAACATACGTGCCATCATTGATAGAAGTTGAATCTGAAAATATTTGTGTCACACCTTTGGAAGTTGCTAAAGCTAGAAAAACAAAGTTCAATCAGTTTGGTGTTATTGAGGGTGAAAACACACTTATCTCTCCAGTTCAACATGTTCGTACGAAGATTCCAGGAAAGTATGCCCAATCACCATACACAAACATAAGTGAATCAGGTGGCCATCGGTGAACACAGTGAAGTACTGTTTATGGAGGCATCCTTTTGTAAATTACAAGGGGTTTGATATGTATAGTTAAGTTATCCTTCATTTTAAGAAATGGGTTGATAGCAAATTATCCAAGAAACGAGGAAAGTATGTATTGTTGTGTAATTATATTTTACCATTTGTTCATTTACTTTATATGCTATAACTACTCATTTTGTTTTATAGGAAAACTAGTTTCTTCACTGCTGCTTCAAATCCAATCGATCCTCCTTTTGAGTTTGGTGTTGGTAGGGCGGATCTAATGGATTGGTTTCACCCTTTGGCTTATCCAGGATAGCCTTGGAGAGATTTGGTAATTTCTTACTGTGTAATTCTATATTAAAGTAAGATTTGGTATTTGTTTTTTGTTGTGATTTTAGTGATTGGTAAGTAAAATTTATTTCGTTGTAGTCACTGGAATTTGTGATTTAGTTCTCTGGGGACAGTTGTTTTTGGTATGTATGTTAAATAAATAAACTAATGACACAAACATAGACTCCTAATTATAGTTTATTTGTTACAATGACACAAACATAAAATTTTAAATATAGTCTAATAGGTAATAGTCAGATAATGGTGATTCTTTCAATCAAGTTGTGATATTATTTTATTGTTTGGTGCTAAGTAATAAAACTTGTTATGCAGCATGTTGATGTGATAATGTATTATCTTCGCAAGTTTTGCAAGTATGATCCTGATAATAGTGCAAGAGTTACTACTACTGACCCTTTCTTCATCAGTTGGGTTGTTCAAATCCATGATGCGTGGGAGGCCAATGACAAAGATGAAAGTCTGACTAGTATACATCATGAGGTTGCACAATATATAAGAGGTGATAGGATTCTTGCTAATACTCCATGGGTGGATGTTGATTATGTATGCAATCCAGTCAATAGTAGTGCTGCATTCCACTGGTTTCTGGTTGTTTTTTCCATAAGAAAAAGGTGTTTATACATTTATGATTCTTTAAATGGTTATGGGGTTAAACATACCAATGCAGTAACAAGTTTGGTTCAAAAAATGTCTAGAATGATACATTTGTTCCTAGTTGCTACTAATTATTATGCTTTAAGGAAAGACATTGACTGGAATACAGATGTGCATTATGCTGGAAGGCCAGTTGGTGATCCATTGGTATATGGTAATCGTGAAAACATCCCACAACAACGTGATAATTCAACATAAGTATAATGTGTCTTTTTTGTGGTTGATTATACTATGTATTGTACTAATAATGTTGATTGGGTAATATTTGTATGGATTGTGGTCTGTATACGTGTGCTTTTGCTGAATATGTGTGCCATGGAAATAGGAACATATCTATGTCAGGTTTAAATGCTGAAAATCTTCGGTTGAGATTTGGACCATTACTGTGGAAATATGGAAAGATGAAAATTGATACTGAATCTGTTAGTGAATATGAAGTTTCTAAGCAAGGTGGTCGGTCAAATCGGAGGGTCAAGGAGTAAAAAGTGTTATTTCTTAAGATAGAATTTCATGAATGTTTTATGGTTTTGAATCTCTTTTGTTATTTTGGATAGTACTTTAGTTGTGTTTATGGTTTTGAGTTCGTTGTTGGATATTGTCTTTATTCTGTGATTATGCATTTATTTGGTTGCTTTTTTGCTTAAATTTTGTGATAAATTTATAGTGTTAGTTTGGTTTGTACATGTATGAGTTTTGTATAAATTTAGGTATAAATTGAGTTTTATAATTATTGAAAAATTATACTAAATGCTTGTATATGATCGATTGGATTTCTTTCAAAGTTGCAGGTTGGTATACATACCAATGTGTTTACCCAGTTTTGTGTTTTTTTCTTTCATATGTAAATCAATTTTTTTCTTTAACAACGTGTGTTTTTTATGATTTCAGTGTTAACCAAGATTGTAGTCATAAGCCATTTATTGAATATCAAAGTATTTAACCAAAAATTTAACCATTTAATGATCTTAAAAAAAACAGTCAAAGAAATACCAAAGTATTTTACCAATATTTTACCTATTTAATAAACTTTAAAAAAACAGTCAAAGATTACATACCCTTAAACCAATTTTTAAAATTTATGATTTTATCAGGTTACCTTCAATAAATGTAGGAACTATTTTTCATACTATTATTTACACCAATTCACATACTTAAAATACACTAAAATATGTACAATATTTTTATTTATGAGGTTCTAATTATATACCATAGATCGTCAAACTTGTAGTTTTTTACACCAAATAATTTATTACTGCACTCATTTTAATATACGTATGTTCATATGTAAGATAATATACCATCATCATTATGACATTTGGTTGTTATATATACCATCATTTATACCAAGTTTTGTACCAGTTATAACTAGAGTAAACCAATTTTACAGTAATTTAGTGTTAATTATTGTAGCGTCCAAACTAATATACTAACATTTAATACTTTTCAATTTATTGTTTTAGGTTGGTGTATACTTCAAACATTTGTTTTACTATATACACCATTATTATGATCCTTTATTTTTACCATAAATTTGTGCCTATTTACCATAATTTCATCAAGAGTTTGGCTTATTTACCATATCAAATCAACAACAGAATATCATCCAATAAGTTCATTTTTTATCAATATTTCTGGATATGTTACAACACGTAATCCAAAAGAATTCATGATATCTATTATATACAACCATTTATAACAACTATGAATTCAAAAATATGAATAAGATAATAAAAAGTAATCAACTTTGAAATAAGGTAATACAGTACATCTAATAAAAGTAATATAGTTCAATTGTATAACTGCAAAGTAAAAATAACAACAAAAATACCACAAAGCTAATTATCATGAGTTTTGTTTGGGAAAGTCTTCTTGTTATGCCCAACTATACCACATTCACTACATGTTACTTTCCTCTTCTTCCCTTTTTCTTCGGTGAATCCCTTTTTGCGATCATTTTTTGGAGGTCTGCCTGGTTGCTTTCTTGTAATTAGTGGTAATACTACCTCTTCCAAGACATGTGATGGAACATCCCATGTGCTTTCGCAAGGCAAGGGTTCAATTGGTATTGCATATGTATCTTGATAATTCTTATTACTATAATTAGCTGAACAATAATCATCGCGATGTTTATTCCTATGTCTGATCGCTGCAAGTGCATGACTATAAGAGATCTCATCATGTTGAAATCTGCCACAACTACACATTCGTGAATTCAGACATACCGTAAACGTCTTTGCACCATCTGTAATGGTATGAAGGTGTATTACTGATGCACGTACCTTCATTTAAGCCCATGCATTATCAATAATAAAACCAAAACATACTATGCATAGTATAGAATTGTTAATACTTACAAGCATACGATGAGACAAATTTCTATTGTCCTCCAACATTTCATTGTATGTACTTGTCATGGTTGTTGTAGTATTTCTACCTTCTTTGTTGTGTTTCTCATTCCAAGCTTCAATTGTTTTTCTAACAAATTCCAACAATGGTACCACTGGTAACCTTCTTCCAACAAGAATAGCGTTATTTAGTGACTCTGCAATGTTACTTGTTAGTGTCTACGTCCTTTTTACTTGTGAATGTGCGTGTGACCATTTCTCATAATTTGCTTTTTGTAGATAAGCACGGTATTTTGGATTAATTTGATCCATGTTTTCATCAATTCATCAAACTCTTGAATAGTGTATGCTTTTGCTAAACTGAAGAATAATGTTCTAACCTCTTCTGTATTTCTGTATGTTTTCTTTAGTAAATTGGTCCATAGATGGTATATGCATGCGTAATGTCTGAATTTGGGATAAACAGTTGCAGTAGCATTCCAAATGCTCTTATTTCTATCAGAAACAAAGCACATATCTTCCCTTTCACCGAATGCATTTTTAAAATTCTCAAAGAACCATAACCATGAATCATCATTTTCTAAATCAACTATTCCGTATGCAAGCGGCAAAATGTGACCTATACAACAAATATCTTCAAAATAAATACAACATATATTGTTTATATATAAAACAAATCAATCTAGTTGCAGTAGTGGTATAAACAGTACCTCCTGGAGCTAATGTGCTAGCTATCAACATTCTGCCTTCGTATGTTGATTTTAAATGTATACCATCCACGACTACTATTGGTCGACAATACTCCCAGCCTCTTATACTTGCATCAAGTGCTGTAAATGAATATAAAAAATGATTTTCATCTGTTTTTTTATAATTCACAATTGTCCCTGGATATGTCTTCTCCAATATACATAAATATGTTGGAATATTTCCATATGATTCGGCAGGGTCACCTCTTAATGTCTCGAAAGCTTTTTTTTTTTTACCTCTGCATGCTTGCATGCACTACTAAAAAATTGTTCAAAAACAACGGATCGCGTTGCTTTTTTGGTCAAAATCGACGGAAAAGCGACGCAGTCAGCTTCGTCGCTTTTTAACCCGACGCTTTTCAAAAAGTGATGGACTGCATCGCTTTTCAAAAAGCAACGGACTGCGTCGCTAAAAGCGACGGACAGCGTCGCTTTTTTACAATTTTTTAACAAAAGCGACGGACTCCATCGCTTTATTTTAATTTTAATTTTTTTTTATTTCTAAAAGGCGACGCAGTCCATCGCTTTTCTGGAAATTTTATTTTTGAAAATCCCAGAAAAGCGATGAACTAAACCACGCTGTCCGTCGCTTTTTCTGCAATATTTTTTACAGCAGCAGCTGGCAATTTCTGTTGCCCACCTGCAAATGCAATTCAATTCAATTCTACATTATTCAGCCAAATCAAACACACACAATTATAAACAATCTAAACAAAACATAAAACAACAAACTTAAAATAACATTCAAAAGTATCTAAATCATAATTTAAAGACTTATAAAGTCTTTTAAAATTCGTTTCAAAATTTCAAAAAGTTCATAAATGTCCAGAGATCTAAACTAGGGAGTGAGATCTACATAATCATCCTCATCACTCTCGTCGTCGATGTCATCGGGAGCCGAAGTAGTAGGTTGACGAGCGAGGTTCATCACTTGTTCTTTGATTTGCTGAACGGTCTCACTCATGCTTTGTTGTTCAGTTACTCTTCTCCACTTCGATTCTGCTAGTGTCGCTGTAAGTTTAGCTATTTGATCCGACATAGCAGCAATCTGAACATCTCAAGTGCCTCGGCTTGACATGATGATCCAATGTCTTCTAAGCCTGACTGAAGTCGTCTAACATCGTTTCGAGAGCCTTGACCATAACATCTACCCTTGTGTGTCCCCTACCACTTTTTCTTTCCAAATTTGGGTGGACAGTTCAGGTGTTAATTGGACCGAACTATCTAGATTCTGAGCGACGTACTGATGAAAGTCATTCTATATATTAAATATAAAAATTGACATCAATATATATACATATCATAAATATATTCACTATTAATATATATTATTCATATTAAATAACTTACAAAAGTTCGTTCGGCCCTTTCCTCCACCCACACATCCGGATCCGACTCATTTTCTTTCTTCCTGACATGAGTCTTCTTGAAAACCTTTGGTTCAATGGGAGTGCGTCCCAATTCTTTTTCCTATAAATAAAAACTGAAATTATATATATGAATTAACTAATTATTTGTTTAAAAGTTTGAATTAGAACTTACCATCTCTCGTGCAATTGTTCCAACCGTCTTTGCACCTTCGGTGTGCAACGAGCCACCTTTAAGACTGCCTTTAGCCATTTTGGCTTGATCGGATATTGCCTTAAACTTGTCTGTGTTCCAATACTGACCCAATTCATCAAAAACATGAGGCAACATCCAATCGGGACGTTCACCACTATCCCAAACTTTCTTTAGCCAACTTAGGGGTGGCAGGGGGACCGGGTCGGCCCGCCCCGGCCCGCGACTGGTCCGAGAACCGGCCCGCCGGACCCAGTCCCGTATGAAGTTGGCGGGATGGGGGATTTCGGGATAGGGGATCTGAACTGGTCCGGTTCACCCGTTGGTCCCGGTCGACCCGGCCCGGTCCCGGCCCGAATGAACCGGCCGGTTCGCGGGATCCCCTAACATTTTTTTTTTTTTTTTTTTTTTTAAAATTCTATCCGTTGGGCAACGGCTAGTGGGCCCCCCTAACGGATATTTTGGCAGTTTTTCCCCCCAACCAACACCCCCTACCACCCCTACTTTTAATAATTTACTTTAAACCCTCAAGTTATTATAAATACACTTTAACCCACTTTTAATATTATAAATAACCCTCTATCCCTTATTATTTCTTACAAAATTATATATTCTCTCATCTATTTTTTATATTCTTTCAAGTCTCAACTCTCAATCTTAAGTCTCAAATCTCAATATTTTATTTCATTTAAGTCTCATATTATATCATAATACATATATTTCAATTCTAAGTTTTCATATTATATATCATAATATATATATCTAAGTTTTCATATTATATTTGCTATCAAATATTGGAGTTCCAAATTACAAGTTACAAGTTACAAGTTACAACAAACTACAAGCTTCAAGAATCGGTTATAACATCTGCTATTAACGCAGACGTTTGGTACATTCGTTTCATAATATTTATATTTTATTTTTCGTCATTAATTTTTGTGTTATTATTATTTTTATATTATACTTTACATATAATTAAATATGAGTTCTAACAAAAAAAATACCGGTAAAGGAAAAGAGAAGGAACCAAGTGGCATTAGTAGATTATTTAATTTTACTAAAAAGAGTAGTAAGGAAAAAAATAAGAGTAAATGTGGTGGTACTTCTAGAGTTAGATTTAATACAAATGATTCTACTTATGTTGATGATACTTCTTATGATATTGATTCAAATGCTCAACTTGATCATGAACTTTTACAACAAATTTATGGTGATATTAATCCTTATCTTGATGAAAATTCAGGTGAAGAAGTAGAAGTTGGTTCGGGAGAAGATGAATTAGAAGATACACCTACTAGTCCGGTGACAAATGTTCCAAATGAAACTACAAATTCAACGGAGCAAAATTCTGGACGCCCACCCCTTATACCTCCTACAAGGGAGAAGGTGAAGTATCAACGCCCTAAAACTTCTGTTATGTGGCAATTTATGACTTTAGATAAGGAAAATTCTATTGCTATTTGTAATAAATGTAAGCAACCTTTTAAACATAAACAAGGTGGAGGTCAAGGTGGGACGGGGGGCTTAAATAGACATTTGTTATCTTGTGTGCCGATTCAATATAAAGAAGCTAAATCATTAGCCGATAGAAAAAAAGGAATTCCAGTTAATGATTTTGATATTAATGTTAATGAATCGGTAGGGGCTTCTAACATGGTTCAAGGAACATTAGATCCTTCTAACCCCGGTGGTCCACTAACACAACGTAAATATAATAAGGAAAGAGATCGTGAAAATTTAGCTAAAATGGTTTCTGTTTGTGGTTTACCTTATAGTTTTCCTTCACATCCCGGTTTTATTGAATATATTCAACAAACTTATAATCCTAATTATAGAGGTTTTTCAAGAAATACTGTTAAATCTGATGTTTTTGTATATCAAGGTAAACATTGTCAATATCTTCGTTGTGTGTTTAGCATATTAGATTGTAAAGTATCTATAACTTCGGACATGGGTCGTAGTGTTAATGGACATGATTATTTAACTGTTACAGCACATTGGATTGATCATAACTGGAATTTGCAAAAAAGAATCTTAAGTTATAAAGAATGTGTAGAGAAAAAAACTGGTGCATAATTAGCTTCAAATATTTTGAGTGTTATAGATTATTACATGCTTATAGATAAAGTAATGTCTGTCGCATTAGATAATGCATCTAATAATGTAAACGCTGCTAGTATGTTAAAAATTAGATTATGTCCAATTGATGATAATTCTTTTCATGTTAGATGTGTTGCACATGTATTAAATTTAGTTGTACAAGATGGTATTTCATTATTTGAATGTGGTTGTATGAAAATTGAATATGCTGTTGCCTGGATTTTTTATGCTAATAGAGTTGCTAGAATTAGAGAATTTAATGAGCATTGTGTACTATGTGATTTGCCACCAAGAAAAATTCCAAGACATATTAAAACAAGGTGGAATTCTTTTTACGAAATGCTTTCAGTTGCTTACGAATATAGAGGACCCATACAAATGGTGTTTAATGCTCATAATGCTGACCCATTAGACAGAATTTGTGAAGAAGATTGGGAAGAAAGTAATGAACTATTAGAATTTTTAAGACTTTTTTATGATGCAACAACCATGTTTTCTGGAATTTATTATCCTACTATTTCATCAGTATTAATAAATATTTGTGCTATTTCAATTCAATTTTCTAAATACAAAAATATTGAAAAATTTAGAGTTGCAATTGAAGGTATGATTGAAAAATTTAAAAAATATTTTTTTCCTATTCCTCAAATTTTTTTAACTGCTACTTTACTTCATCCTGACTATAAATTACAAGGTGTGCAGGGACTTGTTGACACTTTTTATAATACCTTAGAAATTTCACCGGAAATAAATCCAACTAGTCAAATGTGTAAGTGTAGCATAAAAGTAGAAGCAAAATTTTTGTATGAAAAATATAGAACTACAGGAAATATTCAAGAAGTTGGTCAAACTTCTAATCCTCAGAGTAAAGCTCGAATTTCAAGTTATATGCGAGATTTTCTTGGTCTTAATTCTACTAACCGTGATGATTTTGAAGAATATCTTAATCAATCTTTAGAAACAGTGGAAGACGAAGATGGCAATGAAGATTTATTAGCATGGTGGAGGAGGTGGAGCGTTGCATTTCCAATTTTAAGCAAAATGGTTCGTGATGTTCTAGCTATTCAAGCTTCATCAGTTGCATCAGAGGCTGCTTTTAGTCCGGCAAGGTTTCAACTTGGCGATCATAGACATTCATTGGCGGAAGACAGTTTGGAAATATCAGTTTTATTTAGAGACTGGGTCAACGCCGAAAGGAGAAATGATAATTTGCCAAAGTTAAGTTCCAAACAAGAAGTTTGGATTAATGCGGTACTTGGATCTAGTGATGATGAATTAGAGTCACAAGAGTTTCTAGCAAGTTTGCCAACACCGGAGGATGTTACCGTCGATATGATGCGACAATTAGAATTGAATTTTAAAGGAAAATACAAATATTAGATTACATCAGAGAACTAATTGAAACAGAACCCTTCCTAGAAGGTGGCTGCGTAAATTAGTTACTCATCTAATATTTGTAACAAATATTAGTTTTACATATGAGAACTTATTGAAACAGAACCCTTCCTAGAAGGTGGCTGCGTAGATTAGTTACTCCACTAATATTTGTAAATTGTAACTTCTAAGTTCTAAGTTGCAATTAGATTTTATTGAATAAATTTGAAGGCTTTATTAAGTCTTTTTATATAACTATTGTCTTGCATTTTAATTTTAATATATTCATACATATTTACATATATACTAATTTGTTTGAAAATAGTTGAACATAATAAAAAGAGAACTAGCTATTACAAAATTTTATAATAAGGAACAAATGTTAAAAAATGGAACTTTAATACATCAACTAACACCTAGATTATTAAAAAAAAAAAAAAAAGAAGGAAAATTCAAAGTATTGCACATAACGTCTTTTTTTGGGGCCTTTTCTTCAAAATCAAAATTTCAAGTTTAAATTACTTTAAAATATTTAAAAGACAAATTTGAACTTCTCAAATTTGTAATTTCAAAATTGAAAATTGAAAATTGAAGTTTGAAATTTGAAAGTTGAATTTGAAATTTGAAATTTGAAAGTTGAATTTGAAATTTGAAATTTGAAACTTGAAATTTGAAATTTGAAATTTGAAGTTTGAAATTTGAAGTTTGAAATTGAAATTTGAATTTTGAAATTTGAAAACTTAAGCATTATTTATTAGCTAAAAATGTTATTGAAAACAAATCTAATAAACTAAAAATGTTATTCAATAACATATAATTTCAATACAAATAAATAAGTATATAAAAAATAAAAAATCCCCCGTCCCGTCACCCCCAAAACCCGTCCCATCCCGTATATATAGTGGGATGGGATGGGACTTATTTTTGTCCCCCCAATCCCAGTCCCCCCAAAATCCCCCCAAAACCGTCCCCCGTCCCGTCCCGTCCCCCTTCGTCCCGTCCCCCAGTCCCCGTCCCCGTCCCCTTGCCAGCCTTAAGCCAACTAGACAGTCTGGTGGATGCCGTCCTCTCAAATGTGGTCCCAATGACCAAATTGTACCTCGACTCCCAAGTACACATAATCTGGAAAACAAATTGAAAAACGTTAATTAAATCGATAGTAAAAAAAAGTAAGGTATACTAAACTTAACTAAAAAATATATACCTTAAAGTTATTAAACATTGCCTGGCGTATACTATTTGGAATCTCAGTCCAAGAGTGATAAGCCTGTGTATAGAGTCTTCTAACACAGTCTTTTAAAGCCCGGGCAACATCCTTTGCAGGATGCCACCTGCAAAACACATAATAAATATGTTAGTTCATGAATAATATATTAAAGCATAAGAAATAAATAAAATAAACTAACAAATAGATAACAAAACAAACTTACGATGATCCATCCTGCTCAATCATGACTCTACCAAGTCTATCCTTTTGGCCAGGAGCTAGAGCAGACATCGTATCATGTGGTGTAGCACTAGGTGTAGCTGTAGACGAGGGTGATACATTAGGATGCATAAAATACTAAGTCCATGGAGGCGTACCGGCCATAGCATCTGACTGCTCGCTACTAAAATCCCCAAGCCTCATGACAGATAACTGAGGAGATGTACCTGTGGGAGATGGAGTACCTGCCGATAAGGGCGTGCTCGACGAATAGCCTATAAAGGTAGGTCCTCGTAGTGTCGTGAAGGCAATGCCTGTGAAGTAGATGAAGCACCGACTGGTCGACGATAATTAGGATAATATTGCCGAAGATCCGCTGTACTAAATGGAACAACAAATAAATGAGTATCATGGCTAATGCACTCTGGCGTAGAAGAAATATATCCTGCAATATCCTCAGGATCTATTGGTCTCCTAGACTTCTTCTTCTTAGCCTGTTTAGTCTGGCTAACTCCAAGATGCTCGCGATGTCTATCACCGTCACTGCCTGATGACATCTGTATGCAAATTTACATGTATAATATATATAAAAATCATAAATTAAATAAAATTAGGAAAATAGAATTACATATATACTAGCTAGCTTTCATTCTACACTATTCTTCCTCGCTTGTTTCAGTTCCATCATTCTCCCATTCTTCCTCCTCAGTTGATTCATTTTCATTATCGTCACATTCTTCGTCATCAAATGATTCATTTTCCTCATTCACAGATATTTCTTCCTCAACATTCAGTATCTCATCATTAGATATTTCTTCTAATATGTGTTGAGGATGTTGTAGTGTGGTTTCCAATTCAACATCAACTTGTTGTTGAACAATTGCAACTTCATTTTGATACGCCACATCTAAGATATTGTCAATTTCAATTCTTCCCACATGCTTACTTTTTATAACAACCCACCAATCAGCTTTGTCTCTACGCAATGGATATGAAGCGTAATACACTTGTTTAGCATTTTGTGCAACACTAAAAGGATCATAACTTCTGTATTTCCTAGTGTGTTTAACTTCAATTATACTATGTTAATGGTCCACCTTTGTGCCTCTATGTGATGGGTCAAACCACTCACACCGAAACAATACAATCTTCTTCTTAAGCCAACCTGAATACCTCACTTCAATAATCTCTTGAATGACACCATAATATTCAATAGTTTGACCAGTACCATTAATATCACCTTGTATGTAGACACCGCTATTATTTGTTTTCTTGTTCCTTGAAACTTCTTCAGTTTGAAACTTAAAACCATTGACAAAATACTTATTCATTGTCAGTACTTGAGATTCAGGTCCAAGTGCTACTTCTTTCACTAATTGCAAATGTTGGACACTTGAGTATTCATCGTAAACCTATGTGATTGTTATTTCAAGTAATATAATTTAGTATAACATGAATATATTATTAAATACTTAGTGATTTGACGCTTACATAGTTCCTTAGCCATTTGGAAAATGATGTATAGATGACTTCATTACCCCATGTGTTTACGAACAAGCTGATCATTTTACATTCAAGTATTTCGTTAGTTAATGATCACTTATTAGTATGTAATTTAATAACATATTTTTAACACTTACTTGACATATGATTGAATCTCTGGACAATTAAGCAAAATATGTTTCACAGCTGATTGCATTTCCTTATCAGTGAAGCCTCGCTTTCCACGCTTTTTAGATCCTCGACCATTTTGATTAAAAATTGATATCGGTGGAAAAAAAGGATCAATATCGCCTTCATCATTGTGATTGGGCCTGTTTCTCCTACATGACACATCATTACCAAAGTAATAAGAATAAAAATCACCAGTTTCTCTCCCAATATGACCTTGAACAAATGATCCCTTGATCCTTCCCCGTTGCTTAATCATTTGCTTCGAACTACCAATTTTTCTGCATGTATATATGTTAATATATAAAAGACTTGGCGAATATATATAACTTAGTGAATATTTTAAATTGATACCTCTCAGATGGTTACATCAATCTTGTTTGAACCGGACCTCCGAGGTAGGCCTCTTATACAAGGTGAATTGGAGGATGCTCCATCACATCAAAGAAACCACATGGAAATATCTTCTCCAACTTAGTAGTAGTAACAAGAATATTTTCCTCCATCCTGTCTAAACTACTCTCCAACAACTTTCCAGAACACAAATCTTTTTAAAAAAAAGACTTATCTCTATGATTGGTTTCCATATCCTTTTGGGTAGATGGCTACAAGCGATAGGAATTAAAGTTTTCATGAACACATGACAATCATGACTTTTCATACCTATCAATTTTCCTTCATTCATATCTGCTCGCTTTCCTAAATTCGAAGCATAGCCCTCCGACATCCTCAAATTTTTAACCCACTCAATAATTTCACGTTTCTCATCCAATGTGAATGAAAAGCTGGCTTTGGGATTAACTATTTTTCCATTATGTAATTCCTACAACAATAACTCTTTTCTCCTACAATATTCCTTTATGTCCATTCTAGCTTTTGGATTGTCTTTTGCCTTACCCTTAACATCCATCATTGTGTTAAACAAATTGTCAAAGTAATTTTTTTCAATGTGCATCACATCTAGATTATGTTGTAGCAGATTGTCCTTCCAATATGGCAACTCCCAAAATATGCTTTGTTTGGTCCAATTATGTTCAACACCATAACCAGGAAGTTTAGAAGGTGAAGCTTCTGTAACTTTAGGTATATTGAGAAACTCTCTCCCAAATTTATGCCCTGTGAGTAATATAGGTGGGGGGTCACTTTCAACCTTATTTTTCCTAAATGCATTTTTCATCTTTCTAAACTCATGGTCCATTGGCAAGAACTGGCGATGACAATCAAACCATGTATTTTTTCTGTCATGCTTTAAAGTGAATGGCTTACTATTTTCCATGCAATATGGACATGCTAGCTTTCCAGTTGTCATCCAACCAGATAACATCCCGTATGCAGGAAAATCATTAATAGTCCACATTAAAGAAGCACGCATAACAAAATTCTGCTTAGTTGATATATCATAAGTCAAAACGCCTTCAAACCACAATTGTTTGAGCTCATCTATCAATGGTTGTAGATAGATATCAATCAAACTTGTTGGATTACGGGGACCTGGAATAACACAACTTAGAAAGATGTAGGGACTGGTCATGCACATTTCAGGAGGAAGATTATACGGAGTAAGAAATACCGGCCAACATGAATGAGGCGAAGCATTATTAGAGAATGGTGTGAAGCCATTTGAACACAACCCCAATCTAACATTTCTTGGTTCACTAGCAAAATCAGGATATACATTATCAAAATGCTTTCATGCTTCACCATCAGATGGATGAGACAAGACACCCGACAGCCTTCTGTATTCATGATGCATCTCACATGTGGGGCAGACCTCATCGATGCATACAACCTTTTTAACCTAAGAATGAGAGGTAGATAATGCATTGCTTGAACTGGGACCATCTTTGCAGCTGGAGTCCTCTTATAACGAGCATGTCCACAAAACTTACAATTTTCTAATTCACTATCAGTCTTGTAAAACAACATGCAACCATTAACACAACAATGAATTCTATCATACGTCAATCCTAACTTGGACACCAAACGCTTCGCCTAATAGAAGTTCTTTGGTATGTTAAACTCCGGATTAACTAGTTCACCCAAAAGATCAACCATTGAGTCCATAGCAGCATTAGAAACATTCCAATCTGATTTAATATTCATTAATTTAACCGCAACTGACAAGGCAGAATGCGGACTCCCTTCACATAGTGGACGACTAGACTCTTCTAATTGATCATAAAAGCGTCTTGCTTCTTCATTAGGAGCTTCATCAAAATATTTTTCCGGTTTCATCCTACCTTGAACCCCGAAAACATCATTGATCATTTCATGAACCCTATCATGTTCAACCCTAACCTGTTCAACCCTAATTTGGCCATGTGGTGCAACCATATTATATACATCCACAGGCATCGAATTATAAAACATACCATCCAATCCATCACTTTCTCCATGATAAATCCATACAAAATATCTAGGCTTAAATCCATTACGGTACAAATGAACCATGACTCTATCTGGTTTAAAAAAATTTAAGCACTTATATGCACTACAAGGACACCTAACCAATCCATTATTCTTGAAAATGTCAAGTGTCCTTGTATGTTCAATAAAATTTCTAACACCGTCAATAAACTCGGGTTTCAAACCAGCACCAGCTTCATAATACATATTATACATCCACAAACGATGATCCATCTACAAAAATATAGATATTCAATTATATTATAAATCAAATTTAATAATAATTTTACTAGTAGTAGTCCTAAAACTAGTTTAGTATTGACTTAACCACATTATTTATTTTAACTTATTTAAACAACTTAACAACTTTAACTAGTTTGGTTTCGACTTAATACAACAATTAAATCCACCAACTAAACCACATTATTTAGTTTAACTTATTTAAACAACTTAACAACTTTTTAACTTGAACTAGTTTAGTTTTGACTAAATTCCAACAACTAAATCTATCAACAATATCACATTTTTAATTCAACTTATTTAAACAACTTAACAACTTTATAACTTTAACTGGTTTAGTATTGACTTAATTCAAACAACTAAATCCACCAATTAACTAAATCACATTATTTATTTTAACTTATTTAAACAACATAACAACTTTAACTAAATCCACCAATTACTAAATCAATAGGATCAACTAGTGTTGGTACTTATGCTTAATAAATATATCATTTCTAAATTTAAAGATAAGTGTCAACACTAGATGGACACAAATCGATCTTGCAAGAAAATCAATTTTGTCATCAATAGGATCAACTAGTGTTGGTACTTATGCTTAACAAATATATTATTTCTAAATTTAAAGCTAAGTGTCAACACTAGATGGACACAAATCGATCTTGCAAGAAAATCAATTTTGTCATCAATCAGATCAACTAGTGTTGGTACTTATGCTTAACAAATATATTATTTCTAAATTTAAAGCTAAGTGTCAACACTAGATGGACACAAATCGATCTTGCAAGAAAATCAATTTTGTCATCAATCAGATCAACTAGTGTTGGTACTTATGCTTAACAAATATATTATTTCTAAATTTAAAGCTAAGTGTCAACACTAGATGGACACAAATCGATCTTGCAAGAAAATCAATTTTGTCATCAATCAGATCAACTAGTGTTGGTACTTATGCTTAACAAATATATTATTTCTAAATTTAAAGCTAAGTGTCAACACTAGATGGACACAAATCGATCTTGCAAGAAAATCAATTTTGTCATCAATCAGATCAACTAGTGTTGGTACTTATGCTTAACAAATATATTATTTCTAAATTTAAAGCTAAGTGTCAACACTAGATGGACACAAATCGATCTTGCAAGAAAATCAATTTTGTCATCAATAGGATCAACTAGTGTTGGTACTTATGCTTAACAAATATATTATTTCTAAATTAAAGCTAAGTATCAATACTAGATGGACACAAACACATTATTGAAAACAATTGTACTTGAACTTTAGAAATTTAGAAGCGCCAACCTTATCTCCTACTTTGATGAAAGAAGCAATATAGTCTTGTATCAACTTTTTTAGATGTTGAGCTTCCTCAATTGCCTAGCACGAAAAGTTCGAAAATTAGTTAAATATAAACTTCAAATCCAAGAATATTAGTTATATATATATATATATATATATATATATTCAAGTTTTAATAAGTTCAAGTTTTCAATTCAAGTTCATAGCTAATTTCTAAACTTAATTAGTTATATATTCACGCTAATTAGTTCCAAGTTCAAGTTCTAATTTCAAGTTCAAGTCTAAGTTCAACTTCAAATTCTAAGTTCATGTTCTAAGTTCAAGTGCAAGTTCTAATTTCAATTTCAAGTTCAAGTTCAAATTCTAGTTTCAAGTTCAAGTTCTAAGTTCAAGTTCAAATTCTAAGTTCAAATTATAATTTCAAGTTCATGTTCTAAGTTCAAGTTCAAGTTCTAACTTCAAGTTCAAGTTCAAATTATAAGTTCAAGTTCAAGTTCTAAATTCAAGTTCAAGTTCTAATTTCAAGTTCAAGTTCTAAGTTCAAGTTCAAGTTCTAAGTTCAAGTTCAAGTTCAAGTTCTAATTTCAAGTTCAAGTTCAAATTCTAACTTCAAGTTCAAGTTCTAAGTTCAAGTTCAAGTTCAAGTTCTAAGTTCAAGTTCAAATTCTAAGTTCTAGTTCAAGTTCAAGTTATAATTTCAAGTTCAAGTTCTAACTTTAACTTCATATTCTATGTTCAAGTTCAAGTTCAAGTTCTAATTTCAAGTTTAAGTTCAAGTTCTAATTTCAAGTTTAAGTTCTAAGTTCACGTTCAAATTCTAAGTTAAACTTCAAGTTCTAAATTCAAGTTCAAGTTCTAATTTCAAGTTCAAGTTCTAATTTCAAGTTCAAGTTCAAATTCTAAGTTCAAGTTCAAGTTATAAGTTCATGACATTCAAACATTCATCATCTAAATTCATGACATTCAAACATTCATCATCTAAATTCATGACATTCATGACATTCAAACATTCATCATCTACTCATAACACTTCAGTTACTAATTTCTAACTTCAAATTATTAACACTTTACTAATTAGTCCTAAAATCAAATCCAAAAGAATCCCAATTCAACCTCAAATTACATATTCTGAAGTTTAAACTAGTCCTAAAATACAAAAATGCTAATTCTTCACTAACTAACAATGCTGAATTTAAAAATGCCATTTTTTTTTAAAAAAAAAACCCAAAAATAAAAATCTTCAATTATCTATTCCTAACTAACAATAATCAAATCAAATTAACAATTGAATAACACAACCCAACAAACAAAAATAATAATATACTAACAAATAATCAATTGTAATCACTAGAATTAAAGCTAAGTATCAATACTAGATGGACACAAACACATTATTGAAAACAATTGTACTTGAACTTTAGAAATTTAGAGGCACCAACCTTATATCCTACTTTGATGAAAGAAGCAATATAGTCTTGTATCAACTTTTTTAGATGTTGAGCTTCCTCAGTTGCCTAGCACGAAAAGTTCAAAAATTAGTTAAATATAAACTTCAAATCCAAGAATATTAGTTATATATATATATATATATATATATATATATATATATATATATATTCAAGTTTTAATAAGTTCAAGTTTTCAATTCAAGTTCATAGCTAATTTCTAAACTTAATTAGTTATATATTCAAGCTAATTAGTTCCAAGTTCAAGTTCTAATTTCAAGTTCAAGTCTAAGTTCAACTTCAAATTCTAAGTTCATGTTCAAAATTCAAGTTCAAGTTCTAATTCAAGTTCAAGTTCAAATTCTAATTTCAAGTTCAAGTTCAAATTCTAATTTCAAGTTCAAGTTCTAATTTCAAGTTCAAGTTCTAATTTCAAGTTCAAGTTCTAATTTCAAGTTCAAGTTCTAAGTTCAAGTTCTAATTTCAAGTTCAAGTTCTAAGTTCACTTTCAAATTCTAAGTTTAACTTCAAATTCTAAGTTCAAGTTCAAGTTCTAAATTCAAGTTCTAGTTCTAATTTCAAGTTCAAGTTCAAATTCTAAGTTCAAGTTCAAGTTCAAGTTCTAAGTTCAAGTTTCAGTTCTAAGTTCAAGTTCCAGTTCTAAGTTCAAGTTCAAGTTCAAGTTCTAAGTTCAAGTTCTAAGTTCAAGTTCTAATTTCAAGTTCTAATTTCAAGTTCTAGTTCTAAGTACACGTTCAAATTGTAAGTTCAATTTCAAGTTCTAAATTCAAGTTCAAGTTCTAAATTCAAGTTCAAGTTCTAATTTCAAGTTCAAGTTCTAAGTTCAACTTCAAGTTCAAATTCAAAGTTAAAGTTCAAGTTCTAAGTTCATGACATTCAAACATTCATCATCTAAATTCATGACACTCAAACATTCATCATCTTCTCATAACACTTCAATTACTAATTTCTAACTTCAAATTATTAACTAGTCCTAAAATCAAATCCAAAAAAATCACAATTCAACCTAAAATTACATATTCTCAACTTTAAACTAGTCCTAAAATACAAAAATACTAATTCTTCACTAACTAACAATGCCCAATTTAAAAATGCCCATTTTTTTTAAAAAAACCCTAAAATAAAAATCTTCAATTATCTATACCTAACTAACAATAATCAAATCAAATTAACAATTGAATAACACAACCCAACAAACAAAAACAATAATATACTAACAAACAATCAATTATAATCACTAGAATTGAAAAAAAAAAAAACTAAAATTTAACCCCCCTACCTGCAGTGACGGCGACTAGGAAGTGGAGCACTGGTTGAGGACAATGACCAGCGACGACGACGGAGGATCAATATATATATATAGAGAGAGAGAGAGAAGGGAGAGATTAAGAGTGAAGCGAGAGAAGAAAATAAGAAAATGACAATATGTCTTTTAGATATTTAATAAAAAGAGACGGACATCGTCTCTAAATCCTTCGCTTTTTTTAAATATAGTTGACCAACATTTTGACCAAAAAGTGACGGACTAAGAGACACTGTTCGTCGCTTTTTAAAATAGTTGACTAGATATTTTGACCAAAAAGCGACGGACTAAGAGATGCCGTCCGTCGCTTTTTTAAAAATTAATTAATAAAATAAAATAAATTAAAAACGACGGACAACGTGGTTATTTTTTAATTTATATATAATTAATTTTAATAAAAAGCGACGGATGGTGTCTCTATATATATTAAATAAATAATTATTAATTATATATTTATTTAGCGCAAAAATCCGCGAAACAAAGCAACGGACTAAGAGATGCCGTCCATCGCTTTTTTTAAAATAATTATTTTTATTAAAAAGCGATGGACAGTGTGGCAAAAGGCGTCGCTTTTTGGAGTGACGTCGTCCGTCGCTTTTCTATCCGTCGTTTTTAAGCTGTTTTTTTAGTAGTGATGTATGTCAATGAAATACCATGTATCCTTAGCATGTCTGCTTGTATGTCTGTTGGAGTGTAAGTGGTCTTCATATCGACATACTTTTCAACCAACATTTCCCCAAGCACACCACTTGTTGATTGTCGCTTTGATTGAATCCGGTCCTTCAAAGGACAAGAATGTGTATCATAGATTTTTTCTCACTTTGAATAACATTGAATTATTCAAACATGAGGATTTAAAAACCCATGAACAGTTTTCTGTAGCCCACTTTAGATAGTAACTGCAAAAACTCATGCATTAATATACATGTTAAGTTGTTAAAATATGTTGATAATTTTTAAAATCAACATATATAATAACTCACCAGGTAGGACTTGATCTTTTTGCAATGAAACAAAACTCTCTTAGAAATGCATATCATTTCATAACTTCCAATATAGTTTGCTTGTTTATATAAACTTGATCCTCGGCCACCAAATAGTGTTGAGGATTTGAAATTATTTCAGTTCCTTTAGATTCTTCAATATTACCTTCCAAAATTGGATCCATGTTAGTCAAACATAGAGTGTTGGATCCCAAAATATGTTGATGTGTTGTTTGGATATTAGTTTGGTACTCAATGGATTCCATAGCTTTGTCCACACATGTCACACATAAAGGATATTTTGAAAAGAAATCTGAATTGCATCTCTCTTGATCTAAATAAACTTGCACTCCCATATCGTTATGTATCTTCATTGGTGGAGATGGACCATTCACGAAATACTTGAGTTTCAAATGATAAATTGTTGTGTCCACTCCCAATTGTGAAGATATAGTTGTAATCAAGCCTTCGTATTTGGTGGTTGGATCATACATAACTCCTTCAATATTGTAATCCACGCAATTGCCTGTTTAAAATAACAAATTCTTCGTCAAAGAAATACCAAACTATTTTACCAATATTTTAACCATTTAATAAACGTAAAAAACAACAGTCAAATATTACATACCCTTAAACCAATTTTTAAATTTTTTTATTTAATCAGGTTACCATCAATTAATGTAGGAACTATTTTTCATATTATTATTTACACCAATTCATATACTTAAAATACACTAAAATATGTACCATATTTTTATTTATGAGGTTCTAATTATATACCATAGATCGTCAAACTTGTAGTTTTTTACACCACCAATTGCACTAAATAATTTATTACTGCACTCATTTTAATATACGTATGTTCATATGTGAGATAATATAAATTTGACCAAACAATACACCAAAACATACATCAGGCTATTTGTTTGGTGTTAGTTATTAGCGAAAATTATACCAGATCACATACCAAAACAAATTAAGAAATACATATCACAAACTTACTGATATAAAATATTTGCTATCATACGGCACACATCATACCAATTAAACCTAAACTTTAACAAAAAAACAAATTTGACACATCAGTGTACAGCAAAATCATATGAAGTTGTTGAAATTACACCAAAATTTCAACAATCCAGAACATCAACCAAATTGTATGAATTAATTTACACAAAAATTGACAAACTAAACAAAACAAATAACTACCAAAAATTACAAAATAGATATTTGTGAAAAATCAAATTCAACTATGTAATAAAACACCATGAGAATTATTTTTTATATAATTACTTGATGAGTCCCATTGCCCGTTGTGTTGAATTAGAATTGAGAAATTATTGGTATGCATTTTTTTGATAGTCGTTCTTCTCAGAGAAAGGGAGTTTTGTTTTGGTAAGAAACTTCTATTTATGGGAGATAATATATAGCATATTTGAATAAATTAGGGAAGGTAAAATTATTGGAGAAATTTATGGGAATCGGGATAAGCATGGCTGATTTGGAATTTTTTTTTAAATTTAAATTCTACTTTTGAAAAAAAAAAGTATGGCTATATAATTGAAAAAAAAAGTATTGCTATGTTGGTGTAAATACAGTTGTTAAGTTGTATAGTTAAAAAATCGGCCCAAAAATAAATGTCCACAAATCATTGTGATTTGATTTTAGAAGACACATAATTGTTGCATTTTCTGAAAAAATATTGTGCGTTTTCAAGATTTTGTTCAAGTAAGCTCACTCATCTGCATTTCCTCTATTAGTTGGTACAGATCATGGCTCATGGACAATAACTTAATGCATTGATTTGTAATAATTGAATGTTGATTATGCAAGTATATGTAACTTTCAGATGTATAAAACTCATCGTTGATCTTACCTGTTGTCCCAACTATCTTCTTTGAGTATGTGTTTAGTTGACACACATTAATTGGTTTTCTAATAAGGTTCTTTTGGAAAGTTATTTTCCTCAATCCTTTGATGGGTGCACCTAACCAGAAATGGACTCCTGAAGAAGAATCTGCTCTTAAAGTTGGGGTCCTTAAATATGGGACAATCAAATGGCGTACAATTCTTAAGGATCCAGAATATAGTGGTGTGTTGTATCTGCGTTAAAATGTTGATCTTAAGGTAGAGTTTTGGCTCAATATTTTTTATAAAATTAATTTTATTCAGTGTATTGTTCTTCAATGTATTATGTTCCCTATAACTACTTAGTTAAACAAAAGTCTTGATACAACTATCTACCTTTGTGATATATATAGGACAAGTGGAGAAACATGACAGTGATGACAAATGGCTGGGTTCTAGAGATAAAGCAAGGTTGACTTTGAAAAGAGTGGTTCAGGCCCCTGTGCAAGATGAGAATATTGTGGTTGTTACCTTGACAGCTAAAAGTCATGAGGAACTTCCTGGAGCAAGGCTAGCCACAACTTTTAGTAGCTCTCCACATAACGGTGGTTCAAGAAGAACTCTCCTAAGGTTATTCTTTTCGGGGATTCTTAGTTGTTACAGCACCATTCTCATGTTATAATCTTGTACATTTCTTTGTCCTTATAGATATCACTAGTTTTGGGTTCATGCATTGCACATATATTCCTATTAATCGGTATCAAAATCTTCTACACAATTTCTACTGATATGTTACATGATAAAAATAGATATTAAAGTATACCGAAAAATACAAGTTTCTAAAGATAATGAATATTAATCTTATACTTAAAATGTGTTTTTTTATAGAACATTCCACACAACTTTTATATTAGATTTGAGATATATTTGTCTACCTAAAATAATTTACACGTAAATGCTTTCTTGTCCACCTGAAAAAGATAATGCAAAAGAAAAAAAAATCCTAATTGAATTTAAATGCAAACCAGTTT
This sequence comes from Solanum verrucosum, assembly GCF_900185275.1. Lineage (NCBI taxonomy): Eukaryota > Viridiplantae > Streptophyta > Magnoliopsida > Solanales > Solanaceae > Solanum > Solanum verrucosum. The sequence continues at coordinate 1,160,944 of NW_026020426.1, forward strand.
AATTAGTGTTATATGTTGTATCAAGTGGTTATTTGGCCTTTTGTCTTAAAGATTTTGCTACACGAAATTTACTTCAACATATATGGTGTGAGAATTTTATTAAGTCATTAAGACAGTAAATATTTATTAAAAATGTAAAAAATATGATATTATGAATGATTGTAATGTAACTTTTCATTTAGGGTATTTCCACTTGTAATATGATACATGATATATTATTTAATGATTAATTAAATATTTTATAATATTATAATTTTGTGTAGGGAACAAAATGATAATCTAATTTTGCATTTTAAAGCTTCCTACTTTTAATAATATTAGTTTTTCGACACGTGCGTTGCACATGATTATCAATTCAGAAAATTTAAGCGAATATTTGAATAATAAGCTTTGCACAAAATAAGATTGCATATTCTTTTGTGAATGTTCAGTGTGGATCGTCATATATATCTCTTATTCACACGAACCTATGAAGATGGTCAATGATTATTTGTTAAATGCAATAATGTATATATTTATTTCAATTTGATGAGGTTTAATCATGTAATTAGTCGTATCTCAGTGATATTACCTTATAGATGATATTTGTTGTGTATTATTTTTTTGTCATCTAACCAGATGTGTTTTGGACTTGTATTCCACTTAATTTGTTTAGATGTCATATGAACATGAGGAGGACAACTACATTTTATTTTTTAGAACTATTTTTGTATATTAATTTTTATTTTATAAGTTATAACATAATAGATGATGTTCTTTTTGTTGGCTCTCATATTTGACTTCTCGATTGACCGTGTATATAAATCAAGGGAAAAAGGACAAATATATCCCTGAATTATCATAAATGGTATCTAAATACCCTCCGTTATACTTTTAGGACACTGATGCCCTTACCGTCTAATTTTTGGTATGTATATATCCTTTTGACTAACGGAGGGACACGTGTCTCAATCTTAAAGACCTATCCGAATTTTATTTGATTTTTACCCATAATTAAAATACCCACTCAACAAATTCAAAACCCACCCAAATAACTTGAAACCCACACTCAAATTATAATCCAAAAACACTCCCAATAATCTTCACTTCTGTTACCCATTCAATTTTCCAAATCAAACCTTATATCAAATTTCAAGAGAAATTTTAGTCTGAACGAAATTGCACAGAAAGGGCAAAAAAAAAATATCCGCTATCGGCAACGGTAAAAGAGAAGAACCCCATCTGGGTATTGTAGGAAAACCCATTTCCTTGATTTAAAATGATTTGTTGTTGTTGTTGAGTGAAGTGTCTTGCTTCAACTGCCATGGAAATAGACCTAGGCAAAGATTAAAGCGTTCAAGTTGACTGAGATTTCTGACAAAATTTGAATCTGCTCATCAATCTAGACCTCAAAGTGCTCAATTTATTTTTTTATGAAGCATTTCGATCTTGGAATTTGTCTTCTAATATAGTGATAGGTTTTAGATTTGACCTTTCTGATAAAATTTTGATATTTTCATCAATTTAGTCTTCAAAGTATTCCATTACTTCTTTAAGCATATTAGGGCTTGTAATTTATTGATTGAAGTAGAGAGAGTTCTTACCCCAAGATTGATTTTTTTTCCTTTGGAATTTGAAAGTTTATTAATGTTAATTTTGTTTCTGATTTGATTCTTTGATATGCTTCAATATGTTGCTTTCCATTTGAGATGTATGTTGTGGCCTGTGGTATCAAGATTTGAGTTCTTTTAGGAATGGAAATTATTTTTATTTTTGAAATGGGCATATGAAGATTTCGCGTTATAATTTGGGTTGGGTATTAGTTATTTGGGTGGATTATTTTAATTATGGGTACAAAATAAATAGATTTTGGATAGACTTTTATGATTGAGACACGTGTCCCTCCATTAATTAAAAGGATATATACATACCAAAAATTAGACGGTAAGGGCATCAGTGTCCTAAAAGTATAACGGAGGATATTTAGATACCATTTATGTTAGTTCGGGGGTATATTTGTCCTTTTTCCCACAAATCAAAGATAGTAATCTGACTGTCCATAGTTAACCAAGAAAGGTTTCCATTTTTTACCGAAAAATCTAAAAATTAAAATTAAAGAATATATTCTATATGTGAGATCATATATATAATCACGTGTTTATCTTACACCCAACAAAGATATAGTTCTTATACTTGTAAATAATTTTCAATTTATTCAACCAAACATGATTCGTCCAAAGAAAAATAACAACACCGTGTTATCATATAGGAGCGGTATAATAATATGAAAAATTATTGGTCAAAATTTAATATAAGAAAGGATGAAAGATAGAAATAATTAATGTAATAACTATGAGAATTCATAAAATTATAACTAAAGAATGTAAAAGAGTGTGAATAACATTTGCATACTTAGTAATAACTAAGAGATTTTATAATGCTATAACTAAAGGATAAATGTGAAATAGATGAATTTCTAATAAATTTTATACTTACATAAACAAATAGGACTTTTAATTAATGTTACTATTTTTTTTTATAAGTTATTAGCTTTAATTTAGTGTAGGGACAAAATGAAAATGTTTATTCAATATTACTGAATATAAAATTTATTTTGTTAATGATAAATTTTAAGTGATTCATATATATTCACATATTTTCACACTTGTTGTGAGTTTTTTTTATAAAAAAAAAGAACTTGGAAAATTTTAAAATAATATATCTTGAAGTTAGTGTTGACACCCAATTTTGGACCTTCACAATATAAATTAGTCATTTCGAGCTTCTTCAATATCAAACGATTTAAAATAATTAGTTTTCTAAAATTTCCAAAAATAAAAAATAATACTCCCTCCGTCCCATTTTATGTGGCAACATGTCACGACCGGATTTCTCAAGTCATGATGGCACCTACTATAACCCACCAGCAGGTAAGCCAACCCGTAACCCGGAACAACAAGTAATGGGTCTAAGGGTAGAAATTAAACAAGAGTAGGAAAATAACAATATAAACAGGCGAAAGCAACCCAAAACATATATACAAATAAAGATCCCTCCCAGAACCTGGAAGTCACCAGTACAGAGCTATTACAAAATGAGTACAAGTCCCAAAACTGGACAACAGAGACTGGACTGTCTCGAAAGGAAGAAGACAAGTCAATATATACAGATGGAGACTGAAATAGTACAAAACGCCGTGTGCTCACCCCCGTCTCCAGATAAGTCTACTCCAAGCTCGATCAACGCTGGCTACTAGTGCTCGGACCTGCATCACAAAATAGATGCAGAGCGTAGCATGAGTACCAAAACAAAAGGTACCCAGTAGGCATCATAGGCCGACTGAGCAAGATAAGCAAAAGTGAACTGAAATGCAAATAAAGGGTCACATCAAGTGCAAAGAGTAGTAAATGGGGGTATGTACACGAGCGTACAGGCAACAAAGACAAGTAATCTAACTAACTCCGCCGGGCTCCCATAAACCCGACGGCTACGCTCGTGCACAATAAAAGAAACCACCTGCACGGACCCCCATAAGCCCGGCAGATGCATCAGCAGTTAAAGTAAAATAATGGAGCTAGAAGGTCTATCACAATATTACTAATTTCCGGACTTTTAACTGAACCATTCCCAATCATATTCCAGGATCTCATTACGTTCCAGGCTTTAATCGGAATCTCTCCAACCTCCAAAACATCAACCTACAGATGAGAGTAATCAAGACTAAACTGAAGCTTTAGTGAGGAATTGGGAATACACCACGTGCAAGCTGGACCACGGACTCGAACCGGGTACTATAGCTAATGAGTCAACTTATATGGGCTGGACCACGGACTCGAACCGGGTGCTGTAGCCAAAGGTCGGGCACGGGTGGGCTAGACCACGGACTCGAACCGGGTACTGTAGCCAAAACCAGATCACAGGTAAGCTGGACCACGGACTCTAACCGGGTACTGTAGCTAAGCCTGGACATAAGTAAGCTGGACCACGGACTCTAACCGGGTACTGTAGCTAAGCCTGGACATAAGTAAGCTGGACCACGGACTCTAACCGGGTACTGTAGCTAATAGAAAAGCAGGGCATTATGGATACAAGGTCATAAGCTGAGTTACCGACTATCAGACTCAAGTCTGCTATATCAGTCTACAAGGAGCTGACCGTCCGAAACGACGTCGGAAAAAGTTCTACTACCCAACGACATCCGAAATCTCGCAAGTCTATGGCAACACTAGTCTAAGACTAGACTAAGGCCAAACATACTTCAAATCAATATTATCATATACACCACAAGATATGGATATTCAATAATATCAAGAGACATGCTGTCATAATCCAACACTTTCCCGAAATAAGGTCTAAGGCAGGAATTATAGAAATTTAGCATGCTCGACACCCGAACCCCTCCATACTCAAGCAAATCAATAAACAATTGCCTAAACATGCTCAATCTCACGAGAGAAAGCCATAGCCTACCTTAAAGCCGACCACGCGTGCTCCAACTCACGGTACCGGAACTTTTCCCCTCCGAACGGTCTCCAAATGCTTCCCCACTAACAAAAGGTTAATCACCTCGTCATTACGAATATATTGACACTAAAATTATATTTTTCGGAGACGGACCAAAAATCGGGTCTAAAACGGGATTGTGGGGCCCACAATTGGAATCTTGAAAATGAATCCGTGAAAACGTTTCAAATACCTTACTAAACTAATACCCCAAAATTTAGCACAAACAGATGCTTAAAACACCGCAAATCAGCCACAACAATTAAAATGGGCAGCCCCTTGATCACCAATTTCCGGAAAAACGAGACCCTTTCAACCCAAACAGATTATACCACGACGATCCTTGCGAAAAACTCTATAAGTTAGCCTCAAGAATGACTCAAAACGGACCTAAGATGATCAAGATCTCACATTTCAAAATTCAACAACAATTCAATCCGAACATCACTCTAGCAGTGGCTAAAATCGATTTCTTACCTCAGACGAAGCCTCCTCTCGCGTTTCTGAGATCACCGCTAGATTCCCCTCAAAATTCTCTTGAAGTTTGCCTTTTGAAGCACCTAATTTGGACTCAAAATGAAGGAGCAATCTTAAGTTGAAGTTGAAGGAAAAAAATGGACGAAATTCGTCCTAAATTCTGGAAATTTCCAGATTTCCACTCCTCTGCCACGTCACCGCCGCGTCAAAATTCTACAACCCTTCAAACTTAAATTTCGATGTTTCGGACTCGTTCAGAGTCGGAAAAATACAAACCTTATATGGAATCTGATTGGAAACGATATTTCGGACTCAACGATGAAGGCGGAATTTCCATTTGGAGATTTCCTCGATGAAAAGTGGGTCCCACACCTAATATCGTTTGAGCCAAATTCCACAACTGCCATCTAAAGCCTCGGGAAGTGAACAAAGGGTCGTTCTAGACCAAAATCGATCTTCCGAAGCTAACCTAGCTGTCAGAATCTTTATCTGAGCACGACTTCCAAGAAGATTGACCAAAGTCAACTTTTCAAGTTATAAAAATCTCCAAAACAGGGAAACGGGCCTAAAACCCTAACGAACGACCAGGCGACCGAACAGTCAGTGCCAGCAAGTCATAAATAACTTGGGGTCGCTACAAGAATGCTCTATACGAGGGAAAGAATTCTTTAATTTAAAAATGACCTGGAGGGTCATTACACAACATTTGACCAGGCACGTAGTTTAAGAAATAAATGAAGACTTTAAAATGTTTACCAAATTGCCCTTTAAAAAGTAGACTCACTTTTCTCTCCTCCTAAATGTATTGAAGTATTATTTTAAGATTAAGTGAGACCAACAAGGATAAAAGAGGAATTGTACCTTTAAATACTTACCATATAAGGAAATGTGACATTTTTTTTGGGACTGACCAAAATGGAAATGGTGCCACATAAAATGGGACAGAGGGAGTAATAATATAGCTTGCAAGTTATTTTAAATAATTTTGTCACTTTTTATAATTTTTAGATAATATATATGTTTTACATAATTATATATATAATTAGTATATTTTATGATTATTCGAAAATCGTCTCAATTTTTTTTATTTTAATTAAATATTTTGTTAATTAGTTAAGTTATATAATAGTTTATATTTTAAATTATTTAGTTAATATTTGAGTTAACTATTTTATTTCGTTAAGATTAGGAAGCTCGTTGGGTAATTATATTAATTCGTCTTTACTTATTTGTTAGTCGAGTTTGCTAAGTAATTTCAATTTGACTATATTCACAATTCAATGGACCCATTCTAAATTCTTCCAGCCCACCGGTTCCATTTCCTCACATTCCTAGCCCAAACCCATTCTTTCTAACTCCACTAAACAAATCCAAAACATAATACGTACACCAATATTAAAATTCTAAGCAGCCTACTAATATTCCCAGCCCACTTTTATCCCTTAACCCGACTCAACACTTTTATATACCAAAAGAAAGACCCATCAATTCTTTCAACCAACAATACATACACCAGCCGACCCCACTGCCTGTGTCTTATACTCCAGACGTGAAACCCAATAGCAGGAGCCCAAAAATCGTGACTGAAATGCGAGCAGCAGTCCAGACGCGAGCCCAGCGAATCCAGCCCATCGTGCGTCGTTCTCCCCTCGTCCTTATCCCTCGTACATAATTTTCTCAATCGATACAGGTGGAAGCATCGTGTTACCTCTTCGTCCTTCATCCAAGATCGAGCGGCTATCATCTCGAATCCGTTGGAATTGTACGAAATAAGTACTATTCCGGCTCTCACAACCTTATCACTTAGAGATTTTTTGAATTTTAAATGAGAAATTCATCCCATTTGCTTCACCCGATTCCCCCCCCCCACCCTCCCCCCAATCTGCCCTAATTCCCTCTATATAAAGCCCCTCTTTACATTCAGTTTAGGGGTGGAAAAAAAAATAGAGGTGGAAGAACATAGTTTATATATAAAGGTTGGAGAAAAAAAGAAATGAAAAAGATCTAGAAGAGAGATATTCATAGAAAATACTAATTTTAAAATAGCCATATATACTCAACAAAGGTTCTCTTTTCTTTGTTCGTTGTTTGCCGAAGCTCGTTGGAGTTCTCGAAATCTCGTTGTGGTCGTAGAAAGCTCCCGGCTCGTTCTGGTCTCAGTTACGCTGCTCAAGAATAGGTAAACAACTTTTGGCCTTTTTTTTTCTTCATTCCTATTCCAATGAGTGATGAATCGTAAAATATTCCTTGTTGATTCCGAGATGAGTTCATATGACTTGTTTTGATCATCTTATTTCTCTCAGAAATCGGCAGTGTATGTTTTCATTCTAAAGATGTTATCGCATGTTTAAGCATGTTCTCTATGTTTATGGTCTTTCTCGAGTTCATTGGTTGTTGTGCTCATTTTCATTTTTGCTTGTTCACTTGTTAAGCGCATTGATACTGCTCTGTTTGTGTTTTGTTGAGTTAATGTTCTTTGTTTGTCACATGCTTTCAAGATGTCAAAGGATCAGTTCCTTTTTTTACTCTTATCTCCGAGTTTTAGATTAACAATTTTGTTTAGATCAATGGAGTCTGGCCTTGTTATAGTTGTGTTGTGGCATGATTGATCCTTCCATTTTTGTTTATTTGATCATGTTTCCTGTCGCTTAGATGTTGTTCAGGTCTAGTTCGAATGTGTTTTTTTTTCTAGAAATTATAGATACTATTTCCGTTTGTTCCATCTTGTTCACTGAACAGAGTATGTATCGGCTACGATGGTAGTTTTTTTTATTTGGTTTGATCATCTGGTAGGTTAATTTAATGTTCTCTTTTTTTTAGAGTTTAGTTGAGATTTGTTGTTCATATTATATGTCTGTTATAAGAGTCAATTTGATAAAATTGAAGTGTTATGGTCTAAGTTAGTTCTTAATAATTTACTTCCTAGTCTGTTAGTTGATGTGTATTCATTTGGATTGATTCTATTCATTAGCATGTTGTTAGCTTTTTGATGAAGAAGTCTTGGCTCTTTACTTTTGATTATCCTATGTAAATCATTTTTCTTTTGGTTTGTTGTTTTACTTTTAGAAATATCACTATTGCATTTTTCTATTATGATTTATTCTGAGCGTTACTTATGTTTTCTTTTCATTTTATTGTGCATGTGAAATATGCCTCCGAGTCCTCATGGACTCTTTCTCCTATCCTTGCATCTTCTTATTGGGTCACGGAGGCCCAATTCTACCTTTATTGAGTCGGCTAGTCATGAAGAATCAAAAACGAGTCTTTGGAATTGATGTACATGTGTCTATAGCTGATATACAGGCCTCGGTATATGTGTCGTATACATAAGATATATAGTGATATACATCCAGTGTATATTGGAGCAGAAATGGGCTTGAGAATCCCTCCCCCCCCTCCCTCCCCTCCCAAAGTTCCAGTTTTTTTTTTTGTTTTCTGTTTTGTTGTAATTGGGCCATAGGCCCATTTATTTTTAGTGTCATATGTTAGTTTTAGGACATGTGAAATTGGACCTAAAGCCCAAAAGAAAATTCAATTTTTATGATAGTCTAGGACAGGTGCAAATGAGCTAAAAGGTACAAAATGAAATTAGGCCCAAGTACTGGCCCAGACGGACATAAAATCAGACTTGGGCCCAAAACACACACACACACTCTCTCTTTATTTTATCTATTTCGTATTTGTTTAACTATTTATTTGCTACTCAATTTTAAGATTGACCTAATTCGATTTCCCCAACAGATAGTCATTTCGAGATTTCCTAAAGACAAAATAATTTTACTTATTTTATCACTTGAATTATTTTGAAATATCTAGTACTTAAGTAATATCTTTATATTATCTCCCTTTCCCTTTAAAACAATTTCAAGTGTTAAGTTGTTATCTCTATTTATTCAAGTATGCGTATTTTCTTAAAATCGTTTAGCCAAATAATTAATTGCCGGATAACCGCATATTAGCGAGCATTTTGGGTGCTTTCAAACCATTCCCGAAATGCTAATAAGAACCCCGAACCCCTTTGAATATTTTCATTATATTTCTGTTTTAATCTTTTTGGAAAATATCAGTTTTCTTAATTTCTTTTTGAAAATTAAGTGGCGACTCTTAAAATCAATCGTTTTCTATTTTTTAATATAAAACATAATGGCAACTCTGCCGAGGATTTGAATTGGGTTCTAACCTTCAAATTAATTTGTTTCGCTAAATGTTTGTTGTTTATTTGCTCATTTGTTTAATTTTCCGTATTATTAAACTGCTGCATTCATAGCATGACATATATTCCATCAAACGACACTTATTTTCACTTTTACTTAAAGGACGATTATGCGGGCCACAGTCGTTCGTTAACCAAATTGTTCTCGGGGCACCCTGGCGAATGTAGTTGGCCACTGGATGGTCAACGATCGTTAACTGTTCTAGCCCAAGTAGTCCGCTTGGGTCACCGATCCACTAAATATAAAGCTCACTCTTAGTCAAACTAGTGTAGAGTTAAATCCAATCCCAAAATTTAGTGCATTGGACTAAGATGACCCAACACCCAAGGTGTTGAGCCCTTTAGAAAGACTATCTTGAGTCCAAAACGTCCTAGGCCTAAAAGGACGTTCATACTTATGTGTTAAATTTGAAGAATGTATATGCTATTTGAAAAAGTTACTGTCCCCTGGTGTTGAGAGTAAATTTTAATAGCTTTTTCTAGTCGTAGGAGGATTTTCACAAGTTACTACTCAGAAGGGATGGACATCCAGAGATGACAAGAAATAAAGAAAGAAGAAAAACCTTCCATGGAAGCATAGTTTAGGATTGTACCCCTGCGTGGGATTGATTATTTGCATCCATTTCACCTATTATGTATCCCCATTCAATTTATTTATAAAGTTTGTATAAATTTGAGTTTTGGGGCAATGGGATGTTTCAAACAACGTTATACAACCTTCAAATCATTAGGTCTACCCTTGACACAAAAGGGTCACATATCTGTTTAAAACGCGTAATAATTGTTTATGTGTTATAACTGCTTATGTGAATATGTTGCTTTGTTTGAAGATGTTCTAGCCTACTATTTTGGAAATTTTCTAGAATCCCTTAAGCACAAATATTAAGTTACTATCGGAAGTGCGTCCAAAATATTCTTCGAGTCTTTAGTTTTCCAAAAACAAATATTTTGAACTTCACTTTCAAATCCTTACTCTCCCGTCTCGAAAAAGGTCGATTTTTTGTCGCAAGTCAAAAAGGAAGGTTGAACTACGTAAGGACCTGAATTCTCCTCTGAGAGATATGTATGCAGTCTTTCAAGGCTCGGTCCCCATTTTTGAGAAATCCTATCTTTTCCAACTCTTGCAATGAGATGAGAAATTCATCTCAATCAAAAATCAGAAGTATGACAATACAATCCACTTGTCTCGACTCAAGTCGACATTTCTGATTCACTAATCTCAAAATCAAATAGACAAATTCCTGTCTATTTAGTCATTTCTCTATATTTGTGGGCTAGTTTATCTTCAAATGAAGCAACCCTTATGTGTTTATAGTAATGTGTGTGATATTTTGTACTATTTATTACCGACACAGACTAACACATTTGTCTTTGAGTTATTTTTCTTTACCAGGTACTCAAAACTGATATGTGTTGATAAAATGGCTGGACATCCATACTTCACAAGGTCTAAAGACCCCAAAGATTCCTTCTCCGACCAATGTTTGTCAAAAGGCAAAGGAAAAGTGGTTGAAAATGTTGATAACACTAATTTGACCGAAATTACTGTGAATGACCCCATCCTTGCTTAACAGAACAAGTTGATTGCACAATTGTTCCAACAGATTGCTGAAATGAGGGCTGAAATGGATAAGACTCGAGATTTGACGAATCTGGCTATTGTTGCCAACATTCCTACTCCAGACAGTGAAAGACCTCCACTCCATTTTCCTACTTCGAATCCAACATCCGAACGTTTTCCAAATAATTCGTCCACCGCTACGAATCCAAAACCTTCCATCATCGACTTAACCACCCTTAACACACATCATGCTAGCTCCTCACACCAAAAGTTACCTACTCCTCAAAATCCAAATACCAACATTTTCCAGAATATTCCTTCGGTCCGTCAAACCCCTACTCAAATTGTCCAAAATCCACCTACCACTCAACCCATTCCTCTAAAAACTGATTGTCATATTTCAATATCGCCAGAATCATACCCTCCATTTACCACACATATTGAACTCGATGATTGTGAGAAGAAGGAGAAGGAGTGGAAGGTCATAAAATGAAAGGTTGACCAAGGCATCAAAGAGGAAGTCATGAATGCAATGAAGGACTTTCAATACACCCTAGACATTGTGGGGTTGAATTATGAAGATTTGTGTTGCCATCCACATTTGGAGCTTCCAAAAGGTTTTAAAGTACCAAAATTTGACATTTTTAGTGGAGTTGAAAATTCTTTGACTCATTTGAGGGCTTATTGTGATCAACTTATTGGAGTAGGGAAAGATGAAGCTTTGTTGATGCGACTCTTTAGACGAAGTCTAAAAGGAGAAGCATTGGAATGGTTTATTTCTAAAGAAATCAAGCAGTGGCCAAGTTGGAACACTTTGGCTAAAGACTTCATTGAAAGGTTTGGTTACAATATATAATTCATTCCCGATCGATACTCTTTGGAGAGAATCAAACAGAATTCTACTAAAGCTATTGAGAGTATGCCTACCATTGGAGAAGAGAGGTTGCAAGGGTTAGACCTTTCATGACCGAGAAAGAGATTATTGAAGTCTTTGTGCGCATTCAAGAGCCGGAGTACTACAATAGGATGTTGTTCATTTTAGGAGGAAAGTTCAGTGAGATAGTCAAAATTGGTGAAGCTATTGAAGACGGTCTCAAGACCAAAAAAATCATCCAAATGACTCCCCAAGATGAATCCTCGGGGCTATTGAGGAGGAAGATGGAAGATGTTTCCTCTATCTCATTTGAATCAAGCCGAAAATCAAAAGAGGCATGCTGGTCTCAATGTTCGAAAGTCTTTACCATCCAAAATCTACCCTTTAGCTCCACAAAATCCTTACCCCATCAAACCAAATTACCAAACTCCACCACCAAATCATCCAAATTACCAAGCTCCATTGCCAAATTACTCAAATGCTCAATCAAGTTGCCAAGTTGCATTGCCAAATTACCCAAATGACCCTCATATCTACCAAGCTCCACAATACCAAAATTTCTAAACACCAGCACCTACTCGCCAAAATCCTTCCAGTTACCACCAAGTACCTCCATCTTCAAGAAATAATTACAATCTTTCTTGTCAGGAGTTTTTGAAGAAATCTTCTCGAGTCTTTACTCATTTGGTAGAAAGTCGAATCCAACTCGTTGAGAGATTGAAAATGGCTAGTCTAATACAAACAATTGATCCAAAAAATGTAAATGTCAATTCCAGACTTTACAGGTCCGATCTTCATTGTGCTTAACATTCAGGGGGTGCTGGACATACCACTAAGGATTGCATCAACTTGAAGCATAAAATTCAAGACTTAATTGATCAAAGAATTGTCACCCTTCAAGCTGTCAATTCTGATGCCAATGGTAATTCACTGATGAATCGTGGAGCATTCACTATTAACATGATTGACCCAAAGCCTGAAGCACCTCCCCGTCAAAATGCCCCAAATTATCATCAAATGCCTCCCCCTCAGCAAGGCAGTTATGATTCCCATCGTCCATGTCTTGAGAAGAAACCTGCTCGAAAGTTTACTCCTCTTATTGAAAGTCGGACGATGTTGTTTGAGCGATTGAGTGCGGTAGGTATTATTCATCCAATCAAGCCTAAGCTAGTTGATACTAGCTCAAGATTTTATCGAGCCGATCGAAGATGTGCATATCATTCCAACGGTGTTGGGCATGATACTGAAGACTGTATTAATTTGAAGCACATGATTCAGGACTTGATCGACCAGAAAATGGTCGAGACCACTGTACCCAACGTCAACAGTAATCCTCTACCGAACTATGGAGGTGCCACTATTGATAAAGACGGAGGATGAGTGCTGCATGGTAAAGGCGATAGTCCCGATTGGTCCTGACAACCTCGAGAAAGTTGTAGTTTCTCCAAGCATAAGTGAGAAACTCAATTTTACGAGCATGACACTCTATCAAGCTTTTGCTTCTGTGTCAAGAGAGGGTCAGAACAATAAGGGGATTAATCATATTCCACCAAAGTATTTGCCTCATTTACGTCAGTTCTTTCTGGTAGAGGAATATGCCAATGATGACGGTCTTGTAGAAGGAATTGGGGATCTTTTTTAAGAAGGTGATGTTGCGCCCAAGAGGATGATCGAGACATCAGGCATACGAGATACCGAGCCAATGGAGCAAGTTCTTAATTGGACTTCCACTCCACTCTTGATTCCTTGCTCATTTTGATAGACAAAGATGAATTTTATGCTATTTCTAAAATCGGTGGTAGTTCGAAAGAGTCTCGAGACCCACCTTTTATGCAATTTTACTTGTTTAAGTTTTAATTTCCCTCGTAATGTTTTGAAAAAGGCAAAATGACTCATGGTCATGGCCAAAGTTCGTATTTCCCTGTTTTCAATGAAGGCCTCTTCTATTACGAAAATTTATTTTATTTGCTTTAATTCTGCTATCTAACAATATTTGTTTTTGTTTCAGTAAAAGTTTTTTTTATAAATCTGTCAATATCATGTCATGTCACAAGTTGAATGAACAAAAATGAAGTAGATGAAGATGAATTTGAAGAGTATGATGATAATATCATGATATTCGAACACCTTGTCAAGTTTTGAAATAGTTCGAGACTCAAGATAAGTCGAATTTGGATCAGACAAATATTGCAAAGAATGACCGTGTCAAAGAAGTTAGAATCAGGGTCCATCTGAGAGAAGCTCGAAAAAGGGAACTCAACATTTTACTTAAGAAAATACATTGATGTATTTGTTTGTAATCGTCTTATGTTTTGTAGTTAGAAATTTATCTCTTGTAATGAACTACGTCTGACCTGAATTCTCAAGAATGAGATACGTAGGAGGCCTATGTCGGCTTCGGTCACCCCTTCATATATTTTCAATATTTCCCTTTTGTATTTGAATTACGTTTGACCTGAATTCTCAAAACTGAGATACGTAAGCGGCCTGTGTCGGCCTCAGTAGTTTCCTTAGTTAAATTTTCTTATTTTTTAATCCTTAAGATGGGAACTACGTTTGACCTGATTCCTGCATCAACGGGATACGTAGGTACCACAACGGCTCGGTCATATCTCCCATAAGATTTCTATTTTTCTTTACAATAGAAACTGAGACAGAATTTTTGAGAGGAACTAAAAAATTCTCAAAAAAGAAGATCTCCACAACAAGTCAAGATTGAAGATACATTGAGAATCGCAACTGGGACAAAATTTTTGAAAGGGTCTTAAAAATTCTACAAGTCATATATCAACAGTTAGAGATATCCCAAGACAACTAACTAGGACATAAATTTTTGAGGATGACCACAAAAATTTCTTCAAGCATCATTAGAAGTTTGTAGTAAATTTTGAATATTTCAAGCATATTAGAAGTTTAAAGCTAACTTCAAATTTCTCAAGCATCGCTAAAGTTCAATGTCAACTACAGCAATCTCCGACACCTTTGGATCTTAGAGTCAACTACAAAACCTTTCATTTATAGCAGATTTCGGTAGGATTGTGTCAGAAATTTCCCAAGCTTTAAGGATTTTTGAATTATCCAGAACAAGCTATCAGATACACCAAAATTTCAAACTAAGGACGTTCATTTAAGCTATGCATGACAAGACATTTGACAGTGACATTTTCCAAGTTGTTTTTTTGAAAATCCTCTTAAGGCTTTTGATATGACAAATATTTTGTATAATTTCATCTTATGTCTATTGAGAAGCAAGAGATCAGAGTGATCAATCGAAGATATCAAGACAAGGAGCGAGCAATTGAAGAACTCAACACAGATCAGTTTGTCTTAAAAACTAATAATTTTTCTGTGGATGCAGGTCTATAAGTTCACCTCAAGATCATCATATTCCTCTATTCAATGAATATGGAGAAGTCAAAAGGGCGAGGAGCTCCCCAAAATTGACAACTTTTCTGTGGATGCAGGAAAGTCATTGAAGTTTTTTAGAAGAAAAATGAAACATTTCAGAATATGAGCAACAACACCTCATTCAAATGTCCAGCAAAATATTAGTCACAATGAGTACAAATGTTCAAATATGAACAGGTGAAAGCATCACTTTCAAACAAGCATCTACAATGACATCAAATTACATTTTTCAGCATCAAGAATGTTTGAAGAATATTCACAAATCGTGTCGATATCAGACACGGTAATGTGAAACCCTTAGAGGGACATTTCTACAGTATTATCAAATGAGATAGTACCACCACCCAGAAGGACATCACCATCATTTCATCGATGGAATATTATCATCCTGCCAATGGATCAGCATAATCCTACCAATGGATCATTAATGAAGAATCATCATCCTATCAATGGAGCATCAACATAATCTTACCAATGGATCATCAACGGAGAATCATCGTCCTATCAATGGAGCATCAACATAATCCTATCAATAGATCATCAACATAATCCTACCAATGGATCATCAACAAAGAATCATCATCCTATCAATGGAACATCAGCATCATCCTACCAATGGGGCATCATCATCCTATCATGTAGCAGCATTATACTACCAATGGATCATCATCATCCTACCAATGGATCATCATCTTTTGATCAATGAAGCATCGTCATCCACATCATATCAAGTCATCATCTACTACGTCAACATAGATGGAGGCTGACGTTAGAATATTTATAGAAAAGAACATGTGTCGAATATGGTAAAACATATCACTTCTTTATTTAAATTATAGTTTATGCTAATGAGTTTATCTCATTCTTTGTCGAGAGCATCCAAGATGATGAATTCTCAAATCAAACCACAGGTGCAGATGACATCAGAAAAGATGCAGGACAACGTGGAACTTTTCTTAGCTCGAGCTAAGGAATGAATGTCATCGAGCCTCCACCTCATTACAGTTGGACTATTATCGAGTCATCCACCTTGATACAGTGGGATAATCATCGAGTCATCCACCTCGTTACAGTTGGATAATCATTGAGCCATCTAACTCATTGTAGAGATCACCGGAGTTTGCCACGCAAAAAACAAGCAATGACATCTCCAAATCCTCAGCAAATCATGAGTTGTAATGGACATATTGTGTTCGAAAGCGGTATCCATTATCTTTTACTCTCAATACTTCTTTATTTTTTCATCTAGTTGAAAAAATTGTTTATGCCTATCCATTAAGATATACTCATTTGTTATATGAATGATTTTTCTTTATTATTTTTTTATTTAAGCCGCTAGCTAAAGCGGCGCAACGTCTACTAATTATTTACTTGAGTATGCAGACATATACTGAACATACCTATATGTCATCTCTTAAAGCAAGAGTGATTTTAAAACACCAAGACAATGGCGTATTCACAGAAACTTGCAAGAAGATAACAAAAATGTATAGTAAGAGATGCTACCACTGTTTTCAATTACAGTTTCTACTAACAATTTTGTTTCAGTCTTTGTCAAGAGCATCTAAGAGGATGAATTCTCAAATCAAACCACAGGTGCGGACGACATCAACAAGGACGCAACACAACGTGAAACTTTTTCTTAGCAGCGAACTATGACATAGTCTGAAGAGAAGTATCAAACTCTTAGGACGAGAGCTGAGGGGCGACTTCCACCACAATCAAACCACACCCCTATCAGAAGGCATCTGGGTTTTTCTTTAGGTTTATCGGTTTCTGTCTCGCATCCGGAGAGTTTTGGTTTTCATCGGAAGCAACTTTCTATTATGAGTGACAATGCACCAAGAGATTTGGAAATTATGTCCGGGTAAGCTCTTACTTATGGATGTGAAGGGCCCCACATTCATAGTTAAGAGGTTGCAAGCCTCTCTTTCATACTCGGCTTATCTGCCACTCCTCCAAGACCAAATGTTATCTTGCATAATAGATTTCTTTTTCAACCGATTGAGTTGAACTACAAACAGCTTGATTCCTAAGGTTTAAGGATATGTAGGTGGGCTCAATGTTGAAAACTCGGCTGTATTCCAACATTCGCTCTTAAATCTTATTCTCGAGCATTTCGGTCCCTTCATAATTCGATATCGTGATGACTTTTGAATTCTTTCAGAATCGTGCGTGAAATCAAGCTTATCAAATAACAAGTGGCCTGAATTCTCATATAGTCTGAGATATGTAGGAAACCCGTTTCTGGGGTTCGGCCATGATTCCTGAAGTCCGTACCAAAATCCCTCTTTCTAAAGGATGAATATGTGGTCGATCAAAATTGAATACGTCAATTTCATTTGCCTCGAATTTCTTTCATCAATCCAAGTCAAATGAGGGACAGTTGTTGACACCCAATTTTGGACCTCCACAATATAAATTAATCATTTCGAGATTCTTCAATTTCAAACGATTTAAAATAATTAGTTTTATAAAATTTCTAAAAAAAATAAAAAAATAATAATAATATAGCTTGCAAGTTATTTTAAATAGTTTTGTCGCTTTTTATAATTTTTAGATAATATATATGTTTTACATAATTATAAATATAATTAGTATATTTTATGATTATTCAAAAATCGTTTCAAAAAGATTTTATTTTAATTAAATATTTGGTTAATTAGTTAAGTTATATAATAGTTTATATTTTAAATTATTTAGTTTATATTTGAGTTAACTATTTTAGTTTGTTAAGATTAGGAAGCTTGTTGGGTAATTATATTAATTCGTTTTTACTTATTTGTTAGTCGAGTTTGCTAAGTAATTTCATTTTGACTATATTCACAATTCAATGGACCCATTCTAAATTCTTCCAGCCCACCGGTTCTATTTCCTCACATTCCTAGCCCAAACCCATTCTTTTTAGAGCAACTTTCACATATAGCAAACAAAAAAAATCATATTTGTATGCTATAGCAAAGTTTGCATAATTGCGCTACATAGCAAACATATATATGTATAATTCGCTATACATATACAATTGAAAGCTGTCTATTTCGCTATACATATATACAAAAAGAAGCAATTGTATAATTCGTTGGCTCCTCTTCAGAATTGTATAATTTCGCCAGCAGGCCATTTTTATAAATTGTTGTTAGCCTCTCGTTTGTATAAATCGTTGACAAAAATATTTGTATATCAAAAATCGCTCTCTCTTTCGCTTTATACAAATATAAATTATACATTATACAAACATAAAACTGGGCAGGGGAATATTTTTATTGAATAATTATAAGTGTAGAGGACGAATATATATGTATTTGCATGTGTATATACAATTTTCTCACGCTTTATACAAACAGAAACACAATTTATACAATTCTGTTGTATAAAACGAGAAAGAGAGAAAGGAAAAAGAGAACTGGGCAGGGGAATATTTTAATTGTATAATTATAAGTGTATAGGACGAATATATATGTATTTGCATGTGTATATACAATTTTCTCTCGCTTTATATAAACATAAACACAATTTATACAATTCTGTTGTATAAAGCGAGAGAGGTGAGCACAGAGGGAGTGAGCGAGAGAGGATATAGTGGCGAGCGAGAGTTTGAGGGAGAGAGGTGCTGGCAAACAGTTTGCTACAAGACACAATTAAATCAAAGTGTGATTATACCATTTAATTTGAATTAATAGTTTGTCATTATGTACAATTTTCCCTTCTTTTTAACTCCACTAAACAAACCCAAAACACAATACGTACACCAATATAAAAATTACAAGCAGCCTACTAATATTCCCAGCCCACTTTTATCCCTTAACCCGACCCAACACTTTTCTATACAAAAAGAAAGACCCATCAATTCTTTCAACCAACAATACACACACCAGCCGACCCCACTGCCTGTGATTTCTTCTCCACACGTGAAACCCAGCAGCGGGAGCCCAAAAATCGTGACTGAAATGCGAGCAGCAGTCCATACGGGAGCCCAGCGAATCCATCCCATCGTGCGTCGTTCTCCCCTCGTCCTTGTCCTCTCGTACATAATTTTCTGAATCGATATAGGTGGAAGCATCGTGTTTCCTCTTCGTCCTTCATCTAAGATCGAGCGGCTATCATCTCAAATCCGTTGGAATTGTACGAAATTAGTACTATTCCAGCTCTCACAACCTTATCTCTTAGAGATTTTTTGAATTTCAAATGGGAAATTCATCCCATTTGCTTCACCCGATTTCCCCTCCCCCCCTCCCCCCAATCTGCCCTAATTCCCTCTATATAAAGCCCTTTTTTACCTTCAGTTTAGGAGTGGAAAAAAAATAGAGGTGGGAGAACATAGTTTATATATAAAGGTTGGAGAAAAAAGGAAACGAAAAAGATCTAGAAGAGAGATATTCATAGAAAATACTAATTTTAAAATAGCCATATATACTCAACAGAGGTTCTCTTTTCTTTGTTCATTGTTTGCCGAAGCTCGTTGGAGTTCTCGAAATCTCGTTGTTGTCGTGGAAAGCTCCCTGCTCGTTCTGGTCTCAGTTACGCTGCTCAAGAAGAGGTAAACAACTCTTGGCCTTTTTTTTTCTTCATTCGTATTCCAATGAGTGTTGAATCGTAAAATATTCCTTGTTGATTCCGAGATGAGTTCATTTGACTTGTTTTGAGTCTAAGTTGTTTTGATCATCTTATTTCTCTCAGAAATCGGCAGTGTATGTTTTCATTCTAAAGATGTTATCGCCTGTTTAAGATTGTTATCTATGTTTATGGTCTTTCTCGAGTTCATTGGTTGTTGTGCTCATTTTCATTTTGGCTTGTTCACTTGTTAAGAGCATTGATACTGCTTTGTTCGTGTTTTGTCGAGATAATGTTCTTTGTTTGTCACATGCTTTGAAGATGTCAAAGGATCTGTTCCTTTTTTATTTACTTTTATCTCCGAGTTTTAGATTAACAATTTTGTTTAGATCAGTGGAATCTAGCTTTGTTATAGTTGTGTTGTGGCATGATTGATCCTTCCATTTTTTGTTTATTTGATCATGTTTCCTGTCGCTTAGATGTTGTTCAGGTCTAGTTCGATGTGTTGTTTTTTTTCCAGAAATTATAGATACTATTTCCGTTTGTTCCATCTTGTTCACTAAACAGAGTATGTATCAGCTACGATGGTAGTTTTCTTTATTTGGTTTGATCATCTGGTATGTTAATTTAATGTTCTCTTTTTTTAGAGTTTATTTGAGATTTACTGTTGATATTATATGTCTGTTAGAAGAGTCAATTTGGTAAAATTGAAGTGTTATAGTCTAAGTTAGTTCTTAATAATTTACTTCATATTCTACTTGTTGATGTGTATTCATTTGGATTGATTCTGTTCATTAGCATGTTGTTAGCTTTTTGATGAAGAAGTCTTGGCTCTTTACTTTTGATTATCCTCTGTAAATCTTTTTTCTTTTGGTTTATTGTTTTACTTTTAGAAATATCACTGTTGCATTTTTCTATTATGATTTATTCTGAGCGTTACTTATGTTTTCTTTTCATTTTATTGTGCATGTGAAATATGCCTCCGAGTTCTCATGGACTCTTTCTCCTATCCTTGCATCTTCTTATTGGGCCACGGAGGCCCAATTCTACCTTTATTGAGTCGTCTAGTCATGAAGAATCGAAGAACGAGTCCTTGGAATTGACGTACATGTGTCTATAGCTGATAAACAGGCCTCAGAGTGAAAAGATGAGGATATATATGTGTACTTAAGTAATATCCTTATATTATCTCCCTTTCCCTTTAAAACAATTTCAAGTGTTAAGTTGTTATCTCTATTTATTCAAGTATGTGTATTTTCTTAAAATCGTTTAGCCAAATAATTAAATGTCGGATAACCGCGTATTAGCGGGCATTTCGGGTGCTTTCAAACCCTTCCCGAAATGCTAATAAGAACTTTGAACCCCTTTGAATATTTTCATTAGATTTCTGTTTTTAATCTTTTGGAAAAAATTAGTTTTCTTAATTTCTCTTTAAAATTAAGTGGCGACTCTTAAAACTAGTCGTTTTCTATTTTTTAATATGAAATAGTTAGAAGATCTTGTTAACTTGATAATACATTTGTGGCATATATAAATACCTACCCAAATATATAAATATATATATATATATATATATATATATATATATATATATATATATATATATATAGAGAGAGAGAGAGAGAGAGAGAGAGAGATTTGCATTAATGGAAATATCTATCTCATAAAAAATAAAAATTAAACTAATACAAACTTCAACTGGCGTTATTAGAAGTCATATGAACTTTTCTTTGTCGAAAATACTGAAATATTAAGTAATAATAAATTAGTAAAAACAAAATGGCAATGTTTACATAGTAGTAACTATTTTGAAGCAAACTTCCTGACAATATAAATTACATAAGTAGCATTGATAAATAAAGTCATTATTTTGTCTTGAGCATAAAAAAACAAATCGTGACAATTCTCTAATTCTTGAAAAGTTTAATAATTTTTGAAAAGATATTCAAGAACATATATCTACATCACAAGAGAAATTGTTAACAAAAACAAATGAATTTAGACTACAATAAAAATTAAAATAATACAAACTTCAATTGTCATTATTAGAAGTCATATGAATTTTTCTTCTTCGAAAATACTGAAATATTAAGAAATAGTAAATTAGTAAAACAAAAGGGCATTGTTTATATCGTAATAACTATTTTGAAGCAAACTTCCTGACAATCTAAATCACATAAGTAACATTGATAAATAAAGTCATTTTTCTGTCTTGGGCATCAAAAAATAAATCGTGACTATTCTCTAACTCTTGAGAAGTTCATATTTTAGAATAAGATATTCAGAAGCATATATCTACATCACAAGAGAAATTGTTAACAAAAACAAATGAATTTAGACTACAATAAAAATTAAACTATTACAAACTTCAACTGATGTTATTACAAGTCATATAAACTTTTCTTCGTGAAAAATACTTAAATATTAAGAAATAGTAAATCAATAAGACAAAAGGGCACTGTATATATAGTAACAACTATTTTGAAGCAAACTTCATGACAATCTAAATTACATAAGTAGCTAGCATTGATAAATAAAGTCATTATTTTGTCTTGAGCGTAAAAAACACAAATCGTGACAATTCTCTAACTCTTGAGAAGTTTACTAATTTTTGAAAAGATATTTAGGAACATATATCTACATCACAAGAGAAATTGTTAACAAAAACAAATGAATTTAGACTACAATAAAAAATTAAACTAATACGAACTTCAATTGCCGTTATTACAAGTCATATGAATTTTTCTTCTTCGAATATACTGAAATAGTAAATTAGTAAAACAAAAGGGCAATGTTTATATCGTAATAACTATTTTGAAGCAAACTTCCTGATAATCTAAATCACATAAGTAACATTGATAAATAAAGTCATTTTTTTGTCTTGGGCATCAAAAAATCAAATCGTGACTATTCTCTAACTCTTGAGAAGTTCAATGATTTTAGAATAAGATATTTAGAAGCATATATCTACATCACAAGAGAAATTGTTAACAAAAACAAATGAATTTAGACTAAAATAAAAATTAAACTATTACAAACTTCAATTGGCATTATTACAAGTCATATAAACTTTTCTTCGTCAAAAATACTTAAATATTAAGAAATAGTAAATCAGTAAAACAAAAGGGCAATGTATATATAGTAATAACTATTTTGAAGCAAACTTCCTGACAATCTAAATCACATAAGTAGCATTGATAAATAAAGTCATTCCTTTGTCTTGAACATCAAAAAAAAATCGTGACAATTCTCTAACTCTTGAAAAGTTAAATAATTTTTGAAAAGTATATTCAGAAGCATATATTTACATCACAAGAGAAATTGTTAAAAAAACACAAATGAATTTAGACTTCATCATGTTAACTTCATATATTTGAACATTACATACTAATGTTTATACTAAGCAAAAAAAAATTATTTTATCATCAAAATTATTTTCCTCAAGTACTAGAGGTTAAGGAATATACCCTCTTAGGATAGTACAATTTACTTCATCATTACAGTGGTACCTCATATTCCGCTAAACTTCAAACTCACTTAATGACAATAAATCACACGAAATATTTTTAAATGCAAGAGGAAGAAGAGTAAAAAAAAAATTGGGGTTGAAAATGAGAGGAAACCCCTCTATTTATAGTCAACAAAGGGTAGTATGAACAAGTATTTTTTTTTGTCTTATCTGAAAAGTCATGACCTTTCCGGGAAGTCACAACCCTTTGGAAAAGTCACAACTCTTTGGAAAAGTCACAACTCATCAAAAAATCACAACCCTTTGAAAAAAGTCACAACTTATCAGAAAAATCACAACCTAAGTTAGGGGTATTATAGTAATTTAACATCCAAGTTAGGAGTTCATGCATTTAAGGTAATATAGATATGTGATGTGATGAATTACATTGAATTTGAAGAATAAATACAAGCTCAAATTAATGAATTATGAGTCGATTCAACCTAAATTATTAATTGCAAGGTACATCATATATATTGCTATCAACTGAATTTCAAAAGTAAATTACTCTAACGACTTTAAATATGCAATTCTTATAATATACATCGAATATTCAACTTATTAAAAGTTTTATATTATGTCACAATAAATAATTTAAAATGTTGGTGTCATGGTTGTAAAATGTTTCATGTCTTATAATTTTTGCCTTTCTTTTTAAGAAATAACAACCTCCACCTTCTTACAGTTGCATATATATTAAGAAGTTGTCATCAAAGGAAAGTAGTATTTAATAAAAATTGTACATAAATTCGATCAACATACTTCCTTACTATGAATAGTAAATCATTATCCATTTCACGGTGTAAACCTACAATAAATAAATGAATTATTATTTGTTACAAAAATAATAATTATGGAAAGATTTACTTATCATAACTAATTACATGTAAATGTACCCTGTCTCCTTTGCTTGATTCAAAATTATTAATTCTATCATCTGTAAAAAAATAATTTGTTAAGTTGTGTACATATAATTGTATTGTAAAATATAACACAATTATGTGTGAGATATTGACAGTTGACTTTTCAAAATAACAAATCAAATTGACAGTCATAACATAAAATAAACGACTCAAATAGTATGAAAATTAAAGGAAACATATTTTCCACAAGCTACAACTAATATTGATAAGCAGCAAAGGAGAAATTAATGTACACCATGAATATACCTATTCAGATGTTGCTGAGTAGAATAAGACGAGAAAGGACAAATATTTTTTTATGGGAAAGACGAAATCTCTGATCGAACAAAACTAAGTAAAAAGTATCACTCTATTGTGGACTTTATATAGTGGAATGAAACATATAAATATAATTATACTACATAACAATATTATGATCCAAGAAAACTCAAAAGACAAAATAAATAAAAGCTACACACTGTGAAATGATTATTATTATATTTTGATTGGAGGAAATTCAAAAGACAAATAACTAAAAGCTACACACTATGAAATGATTATTATTATTATTATTATTAGTAAAATTATCCATGCTTCGTGTGGAAATTAGATATCATAAAATTTATAAAATAATATTTAAAATCTATCCGTCATTAAAACTAAAACACTATGTTGTCTTACATACAAGATTACGTAGTAACAAACATTAATAATATAAAGGAAAATGATAATTATAACATCTTATCATTTATCCTTCAATCAATCATCTTTAATTTGATTTTATAATTTATCATTTTGCCTCCGGTAAGTGTTACTATTTGATATTTTTGGGAAATTATTTCTAATAAATAAATAATATCTATCTGTACTAACAAATATTTATAACAATAACTTTACAGAAACATAAACAAAAGGTTTAAACATGTACTCAAAAACAACAATTAATATCATAAGCATAAATTAATGACCGTAAAAAAATATACCAGGATCTATAACAATAGAATGAAACAGAAAGGAAAAAATTGAGTTCACTGAATGCACAATGTTCCCTTAAGAAAATTATCCCCCTCTAGTACTCGAGATTTAAAGAAATAGATCCTCTCATGATGGAACGATTCTATTCACAAGTGTATTGATACAAAAACAATGGTATCAGTGAGCCACTCAACAGGAGCAAAGTACATGAATATTTAATTGTGCAAAAGGAGAAGAAGAAGTTCAGAATTTTCGTTGTTTTAAAATGAGAGGAAATTCCTCTATTTATAGACAAAAAGGGTAGTGTGAACAAATGCTTATTGTGCCTTACCGGAAATGTCACAACTTTTTGAAAAGTTACAACCCTTCAAAAAGGTCACAACTGTCACGCCCCGAACCTACACCCTGGACGTGGCCGGCACTCGAAGACCATTGTTGGCCCCCAAGCGAATCCCTGGCCTGGCTTTCTTAACTCAACGGAAACTTAAATCGACAGCATAGCTCAATACAATGCAAGGTTATAAAACAACCTAATTGATAAAATCTGGCCAAAAAGGTAACTCGAGTCTCAAAATAGAATATTTACATATATGCATAGATGAGAGACTCAAAACCAATTGACTGACTATCTATGAAGCCTCTATAATACTGAGATGGATGTTGGGACAGACCCGCAACGTCCTAATAAAACAAAACTAAAAGAACAACATAATCGAGTCCTCCGGAACACAAAGAGGCTCACCACTGACGCTGGAGTGCTCAACTGGATCAACGGCGTACTGAATGCTGACCCTGGGTACCTGTGTCTGCATCGTCATAAGATGCAGGCCAACTGGCTTCAGTACATTGAATGTACAAGTATGAGAGCTGGAAAGCTAAACCATAACTTAAGCTCGGAAGGAGTACAAAGGAACTCTTACCTTGGCTCTGTTCAACTCACGAATAACTGAACTCAATGTATAAAGCAATAAGACACATGCAATATATAAAGCTTGTAAAAAAACATAGTGTAAACAACTTAGTTCGTTAAGAATAAAACGA
Source organism: Solanum verrucosum (assembly GCF_900185275.1). NCBI lineage: Eukaryota > Viridiplantae > Streptophyta > Magnoliopsida > Solanales > Solanaceae > Solanum > Solanum verrucosum. The sequence continues at coordinate 1,186,936 of NW_026020426.1, forward strand.
TAACAAACTCAACTTTACTTATATAAAAGTAATATAACTTTAGTTGGAGATTCTTTAACGGACAATCACCACTGTGAGCCCTAGTGGTGATACAACGTTTTACCTCATGTTGCCCAAGGACCATCCAATACCTTGCCGTGATATAGGAAGCTAACTTTACTAAGTGGATCCACTAGTTTAATCTTACGTGATCATCTAAAAAGTATGACCCGTTAACTCCCATGTTGGCGCATGGTTCTTATGGAGAGTTGAGTTAATATGAACTCGTGTCCCCAATTCGGTGCTCAAGACTACTCCCAAAAAAATACTTAGCTCATAAGTGTTTTAAACACATCTTTCTTTATTTGAGATAATTACTCAAAACTTTGCCCGAAGGCTCACTTGGAAACAATGTTCCTTTTTCTTGAAAACTAGCCCAAAGGCTCTTTTGGAATCATAGTTCATTTCTTACTCAAATGTAAAAACATTTAGAAACTTCTTTGGGAATACATAGTTCCCTAATACTTTTGAGAAATGAACTCAACTTTAAACTCTTTACTCAACTTGCAACTCTTGACTCTTACTCTTTTCTTGACTTGAAACTTGAGCCTTAAAATGAAGTTAAAACATTCAATAAAGACTCTTGAATAACTTTAAAGACTTACCTTGACTCACTTCTTTAACTTCTTGTCACGCCCCAAGCCTACGCCCTGGGCGGGACTGGCACCCGGAGACCATTTTTGGCCCCAAGCGAACCCTTGGCCAGGCTTTCTTAACTCAGCGGAAACCTAACCCAAAAGAATAACTCAATGCAATGCAATTTTACAAAACAACTTAACTTATAAAATATGGCCATAAAGGCAACTCGAATCTCAAAATAGAATATTTACATATATACATAGATGAGAGACTCAAAACTAACTGACTGACTGTCTGTCTATGAAGCCTCTAAAATACTGAGATGGATGTTGGGATAGACCCCGCAACATCCTAATAAAACAAAAACTAAGAACACAAAATAATTGAGTCCTCCGGAATGCAAGGAGGCTCACCACTGACTCTGGAATGCTCAGTTGGATCAACGACGTGCAGGATGCTGATCTGGGGTACCTGTATCTGCATCATAAGACGATGCAGGCCAACTGGCATCAGTACATGGAATGTACGAGTATGCGAGCTGGAAAACTAAGCAACATAGGCTAGAAGGAAATTTGGAAGAAACTGAAAAGTTTACCTTGCTCAACTCAACTCAACCTGACTGACTTCTTTCAATATAAGACAATTTAAAACAAGTGTGATATAAAGAAAGATTGTTTAAAACATGCTATAAACTCTGTGTGTATACAAGGATACAATAAGCCTGAGATGTATATAGAAATACAATCGAATTGATGTATATAAAATACAATAATTTATGTGTATAAAAATACAATAATTGTTGTGGGAGCTTCTCTAACCGACAACCATCACATAAGAGCTATAGTGATGATACAGCGATCGACCTCACGCTGCCAGAGCATCTTATACTCGGCCAAAGGAATAAGACCTAAACTGCCTAATGGATCCACTAGTCTAATCTGAAAAGGATTCATCTAAAAAGTATGATCCTTTTCTACCCATGGTGGCTAACATGGTTCTATGGGGGCTGTGGCTTCTTTGAACGCTCCCCCAATTCGGTGCTCGATACTACTCCCAAAAATGTACTGGCTCTTATGTTTTTAAAACATATTTATTCCTGCTGATATGAGATAATTACTCAAAAACTAGCCCGAAGGCTCTTTGGAAATCTCAGTTTCCAACCTTGTTCAAATGTAAAGACATTTCTTTAAAACTTCTTTGGGAATACATAGTTCCCTAATAACTTTGAGAAATGAACTCAACTTTAAACTCTTTACTTTACTTGAACTCTTGGCTTGATGTGAAACTCTTAACTTTTGACTTGACTTGAAACTCAAGTCTAAAAAATTGAAGCTAAAACATTCACTAAAGACTCTTGAACAACTTTGAAAACTTGCTTTGACTTACTTCAATTCTAAGCTTAACTCTTAACTTCACTTGACTTCTAACTTTACTTGACTTGGAACTAACTCTCCTTGAATTAGATTATGTATTCAAGGGTAATGATTTGAGTTTGGAAGGACCCCATGATGATTAGGAATAATTTAGGACAGCTAAACTTAAGAAGAATTTCAAAATTTAATTCTGAAAACAGATAAGATTTTGTTCACAGAGGAAACACAGCTGCAACGCAGACTTGTTTCCTGAAAGCAGCCTGACTTTTCTCCTTCATGTTGCCAACTCTAAACCCTCTTAACTTCAAAGGTTCTTTTCCCAAACACTTGGGGTCATAAACCCCTCAACATACAGTGAATTCCACTCAAAAACACAACCAAATCCTGTCCCAAATCAGCAAGAACTTCAACAACACAACCAACAACTTCAACAACCAAAATAAATCTTTTCTTGGAATTAAAAACGAGTTGGTGTGTGGGGGTATGAACCAACCAACACTAAGGATCATAAAATCCCTCAACATACAAGAGATTCAACTCAAGAACACAACCAAATCATGTCCCACAACCAACAATAACTTCCACAACACAACTAACAACATCAACAACAACTAACAACTTCAACAACAAATCCAATATTTTCTCAAATCATAAAATGAGCTTGGTGTGTGGGGGAAAGGATCAACCCACACAAAAAACTCACATACCTTATAGGGATCACCCCCGATGATTTCCACGATGATCTTTGACGGAAACTCCTTGATCTCCTCTTCTTCTTCTCTTCTTTCTCTCCTTCTTCTCTTCTTCACCCTCAAGAACCCTAACTCTTACTCTTTTAAAATGGAATAAGAATGATCCACAATCAGCCTAACACAACAATATAACCTCAAAAGAAATGATTTGTGAAAAGACCAAAATGCCCTTAAATTTCCGGACGGACTCCCTGCCAACTGCCCAACTTTCAAAGGGCATAACTCGTTCATACGAACTCGGAATCGAGCAAACTCGGTGGCGTTGGAAAGATCGTTCCAAGGGCTTTCCAAACATAACTGGAGCTACTCCTGGATCATCCTGAGCTTGGAGTTATTACTGTTCAAAGTTGGCCAAAAAACTCACTGATTTCCACACTTAGCCAAATTTCCAGATTTTGAATTTAGCCAAATTTCTAGATTCTGAACTTAGCCAAATTTCCAAATTCTGAATTTTTCCAAAAATGACTACTTCCAATTTCAAGCTTCTTCATATTCATTTTAAATTGTCAGATGTTACAATATCTCCCCCTTGGGAACATTCGTCCTCGAATGAGGTTACTCTTACAAGGCTAATGGTGTAACATCAATTCAAACACCCAACAAGCAATCATGCAACAACAACAACAACAACAACAACAACAACATGCCCACTATAATTTTAAAGAGCACTAAGAAGGAAATTAATACCTTGATCTGCGGATTCAAAGAGATATGAATATCTCTTCTTCATGTCTTCTTCGGCTTCCCAAGTAGCTTCCTCAACAAATTGGTTCCTCCATAGGACCTTGACTGAGGCTACATCTTTCGTTCTCAACCTACGAACTTGACGATCCAAAATTTGAACAAGAACCTCCTCATAAGATAAGTTATCCTTGATCTTGATACTTTCAGTCGGTAGGATCAATGAAGGATCACCTATGCACTTCTTCAACATGGAGATGTGAAATACCGGATGAACCGCTGCTAGTTCCTGTGGTAACTCCAACTCATAAGCAACATTGCCAATCCTCTTGGCTATGCGATAAGGTCCAATATACCGGGGACTAAGTTTCCCCTTCTTACCAAACCTCATAACGCCTTTCATGGGTGAAACCTTCAAATATACCCAATCGTCTATTTCAAATTCTAACACCCTTCTCCTAACATCGGTGTAGGATTTCTGACGACTCTGTGCCGTTTTCAACCTCTCTTGAATCACTTTCACCTTCTCCATAGCTTGGTGAACTAAATCTGGTCCTATCAACTGTGCTTCACCAACTTCAAACCATCCAATAGGAGATCTACATCTTCTCCCATAAAGAGCTTAATATGAAGCCATCTGGATGCTAGAGTGATAACTGTTGTTGTAGGCAAATTCAATGAGAGGTAGGTGATCATCCCAACTCCCTTTGAAATCGATTACACAAGCCCTCAACATATCCTCTAAGGTCTGAATAGTGAGCTCTGCTTGCCCATCAGTCTGAGGGTAAAAGGCAGTACTTAAGTTCACCTTTAAACCCAAGCCCTTCTGAAAAGATTTCTAGAACTGTGCAGTAAATTGTGCACCTCTATCTGAAATAATGGAGATTGGGACTCCATGAAGTCTCACTATCTCTTAAACAAACAACTTGGCATAATCTTCTGTTGTATTGGTAGTCTTTACCGATAGAAAATGAGCTGACTTTGTCATTCGGTCGACAATTACCCAAATAGAATCATGCTGTCTGCGAGACCTTGGCAACCCTGTGATGAAATCCATATTGATCATCTCCCACTTCCACTCTGGAAGTTCTATCCTCTGAGCCAAACCACCGGGCCTTTGGTGTTCAACTTTCACTTGTTGGCAATTTGGACACTTAGCAACAAACTCAGCAATGCCTTCTTCATGCCATTCCACCAATAAACTTCACGCAAATCACGATAGATCTTGGTGGAACCCGGATGAATAGAATATCTGGAGCTGTGAGCTTCCTCCATAATCCTCTCTTGGAGTCCATCTACCATAGGTACGCACAATCTACCTTGAAATCTCAAAACACCATCTCCCCCTTGTTCAAAAGCTAATACTCTTTGCTTTTGAACAATTGCCTTCAACTCAAGCAATATGGGATCTTGATCTTGCTTCTCTTTCACTTCTGACATTAATGATGAC